>NC_086196.1:138701577-138800708 GCF_035770615.1 Melospiza melodia melodia
TATGGAATCATTCCCAGGATATGGAATCATGATTGGGATATTAAACCATGATTGGGATACTGAATAATTCCCAGGAAATTAAACCAATATTGGGATATGGAATCATTCCCAGGATATCAAACCATGGCTGGGATATTGAATCATTCCCGGGATGTTAAACCATGATTGGGATATTGGAACATTCCCAGGATATTAAACCATAATTGGGATATTGAATCATTCCTGGGATGTTAAGCCATGATCGGGATATTGAATAATTCCTGGGATATTGAATCATTCCTGGGATATTAAACCATGATTGGGATATTGAATAATTCCCGGGATATCAAACCATAATTGGGATATGGAATCATTCCCAGGATATTAAATCATGATTGGGATATGGAATCATTCCCAGGACATTAAATCATAATTTGGATATGGAATCATTCCCAGGATATTCAATAATTCCCAGGATATTAAACCATGATTGGGATATGGAATCATTCCCGGGATATTAAACCATGATTGGGATATGGAATCATTCCCGGGATATTAAACCATGATTGGGATGTGGAATCATTCCCTGGATATTAAACCACAATTGGGATATGGAATCATTCCCGGGATATCAAACCATGATTGGGATATGGAATAATTCCCGGGATATTAAACCATAATTGGGACATTGAATCATTCCTGGGATATTAAGCCATGACTGGAATATTGAATAATTCCCAGGATATCAAAGGGGCAGGAATGTTTATCCCCCCTGGCATCGCCCTTTTCCATGGACACCATTCCATGATTTCCTGGCGCTCCCTCAGGGATTTGGGAATTCCCAGCCCGACCCCCAAATGAGGCGTTTTTAGCCCCAAATGGGGTTTTCCACCCCCAAATCGGGAATTTCATCCCAAAATCCAGATGGGATTTATGGGATCTGCAGTCAGGAATTCCAGGAGCGCCAGGCCTTTGTCCTCCCTCCGCCAGAGGATTTTGGGGATTTCCCATTTTTGGGAGCAGGGATGGGAAATGGGATATTGGGAGTGAGGGGGTTTTGGGGGGATTTATGGGGTCTGGAGGGGCCAAAGAGGGATGGGAATTTCTGGGAACTGATAGGAATTTATTGGGATTTCTGGGGGTCCAGGGGCACCAAAGAGGGATGAGGATTTCTGGGAATTTACGGAAATTTCTGGGGATTTCTGGGAATTTCTGGGGTCCAGGGACATCAAAGAGGGATGGGGATTTCCCAGAATTTCTGGGAATTTCTGGGTATTTATTGGGATTTCTAGGGGTCCAGGGGGAATCAAAGAGGGATGGGAATTCCTGGGAATTCCTGGGGATTTATGGGATTTATGGGGATTTATGGGGATTTATGGGGATTTATGGGGGTCCAGGGACATCAAAGAGGGATTGGAGGATTAATGAGGATTTATGGGAATTTATGGGAATTTAGTGGGATTTATGGGGGTTCAGGGGTATCAAAGAGGGATGGGATTCCTGGGGATTTCTGGGAATTTATGGGGATTTCTGGGGATTTCTGGGAATTCCTGGGGGCTGTGGGGGGCTCAGTGCACCCCCAAATTCCATCTCCTCTGCTTCCCAGGCGAGCGCGGCCCCAAGGGGGACAAGGGGGGACCGGGGGGACCGAGGAGCGGCCGCTGGCACCGGTGAGTTCCGGGCGCTCCCCACGGAGACCCCGGCGCGGAATTTGGGGGGATTTTTGGGAATTGGGAGCCCGGGGAGGGGAAATTCCTGATGGAAAGAGGAATTCCTGATGTTGGGAAAACCATCCCGGGGTTCTACTGCGATTCCAGGGACGTCCCAGCCTGGGGACATTGCCCATGGAATGCCAGGGACGTCGCTCCTTGGGGACATCCCAGCCTGGGGACATTCCCCCTGGAATCCCAAGGACATCCCTGGGGACACCATCCCTGGAGATGCCACCATGGATGACGTCAGCTTGGATGATGTCAGCTTGGATGACGTCACCATCCCTTTGAGATGCCACAATCCCTGGGGATGTTGCCATGGATTGTTCCACCGTGGATGACATCGCTGTGGGTGACATCACTGTGGATGGTGTTCGCCATGGATGATGTCACCATGGGTCATGCCACCATGGATGATGTCAACTTGGATGATGTCACCTTGGATGATGTCACCTTGGATGATGTCACATGGATTATGTCCCCATGGATGATGTCACCTTGGATGACATCACTATGGATGATGTTCTCCATGGATGATGTCACCATGGATTGCATCCCCATGGCTGCTTTCCCCCATGGCTGATGTCCCTACGGCTGATGTCCCCACAGCTCCTGTCCCCAGGGCTGTTGTCCCTGGTGGCTGATGCCCCCCGGCTGCTGTCCCCAAGGCTGACGCCACCATGGACGACATCGCCATGGGTGCTGTCCCCACGGCCATGGCTGCTGTCCCCATGGCTGACATCCCCACCGATGCTGTCCCCTGTCCATCCTGCCATCCCGCAGCTCCGTCCGAGGGCTCGGTGCGGCTGCTGTCCCCCTGGCTGCTGTCCCCCATCGCCATGTCTGCTGTCCCCACCCCCCCTGGCTGCTGTCCCCATGTCCTTCCTGGTGTCCCCAGCTCCATCCGAGGGCTCGGTGCGGCTGGTGAATGTCTCCTGTCCCCCGTGTCCATCCTGCCGTCCCCATGTCCATCCTGCTGTCCCTCCTGGTGTCCCCAGCTCCATCCGAGGGCTGGTGGTGCGGCTGGTGAACGGCTCCTGTCCCCATGTCCATCCTGCTGTCCCCATGTCCATGTTTACTGTCCCCATGTCCCCCTGTCCATCCCGCAGTTCCCTCGGAGGGCTCGGTGCGCCTGGTGAACGGCTCCTGTCCCCACATTTACTGTCCCCCTGTCCATCCTGGTGTCCCCCCTGTCCATCCCGCAGTTCCCTCGGAGGGCTCGGTGCGCCTGGTGAACGGCTCCTGTCCCCACGTTTGCTGTCCCCACATTTGCTGTCCCCATGTCCATGTTTACTGTCCCCATGTCCATCCTGGTGTCCCCATGTCCATCCTGATGTCCCCCTGTCCATCCCGCAGTTCCCTCGGAGGGCTCGGTGCGCCTGGTGAACGGCTCCTGTCCCCACATTTACTGTCCCCCTGTCCATCCTGATGTCCCTCTGTCCATCCCGCAGTTCCCTCGGAGGGCTCGGTGCGCCTGGTGAACGGCTCCGGGGCCCACGAGGGGCGCCTGGAGATTTTCCACGAGCGGCGCTGGGGCTCCGTGTGCGACGACGGCTGGGACGGGCGGGACGGGGACGTGGCGTGCCGCATGCTCGGCTACCCCGGCGCCGCCGACGTCTTCCGCATGGCGCGCTTCGGACAAGGTGCCAGCAACGGGAACGGGAACGGGATTCGGGATCGGGAATGGGATTCGGGATGGGGAACGGCTCCTCAGGACCGGGAACGGATTTGGGATCGAGAACGGGATTCGGGATGGGGAATGGGATTCGGGATGGGGAACGGCTCCTCAGGACCGGGAACGGATTTGGGATCGAGAACGGGATTCGGGATCGGGAATGGGATTTGGGATGGGGAACGGCTCCTCAGGACCAGGAACGGGATTTGGGATCGAGAACGGGATTCGGGATTGGGAATGGGATTCGGGATGGGGAACGGCTCCTCAGGATTGGGAACGGCATTCGGGATTGGGAATGGGATTCGGGATTGGGAATGGGATTTGGCATTGGGAATGGCTCCTCAGGACCAGGAATGGGATTTGGAATGGGGAATGGGATTCGGGATTGGGAATGGGATTCGGGATGGGGAACGGCTCCTCAGGACCAGGAACGGGATTTGGGATCGAGAACGGGATTCGGGATTGGGAATGGGATTCGGGATGGGGAACGGCTCCTCAGGACCAGGAACGGGATTTGGGATCGAGAACGGGATTCGGGATTGGGAATGGGATTCGGGATTGGGAATGGGATTCGGGATGGGGAACGGCTCCTCAGGATTGGGAACGGGATTCGGGATTGGGAATGGGATTCAGGATCAAGAACAGCTCCTGTAGGATTTGAGAACGGATCCTCAGCATTGCGAATGGCTACTCGGGATTGGGAACAGGATTCAGGATGGGGAACGGGATTCAGGAAGAGGATTTGGGATTGGGAATGGCTCCTCGGGATTGGGAACGAGATTCAGGATTGGGAACGGGATTCGGGATGGGGAACGGCTCCTCGGGACCGGGAACGGGATCAGGAACGGGATCAGTAACAGGATTTGGGATTGGGAACGGGATTTGGGATGGGGAACGGCTCCTGTGGGATTTGGGAATGTCTCCTTGGGATTCAGAATGGCTCCTATGGGATTGGGAATGGGATTTAGGATTGGGAACGGCTCCTCGGGATCAGAAATGGGATTTGGGATTGGGAGCGGTTCCTGTGGGATTTGGGAACAGATCCTCAGGATTCGGAATGGGATTCAGGATGGGGAACGGGATTCGGGATGGAGAATGGCTCCTGTGGGATTTAGGAACAGGATTTGGGATTGGGAACGGCTCCTCAGGATTTGGAAGAGCTTCTTGAGATCCTGGGGAACAGCTCCTGTGGGATTTGGGAACGGCTCCTCGGGATCCCAGGGAATGGCTCCTCAGGACTGGGGACAGCTCCTGTGGGATTGGGAACTGCTCCTGTGGGATTGGGAACAGCTCCTGTGGGATTGGGAACAGCTCCTGAGGGATTGGGAACAGCTCCTATGGGATTGGGAACAGCTCCTGTGGGATTGGGAACAGCTCCTGAGGGATTGGGAACTGCTCCTGTGGGATTGGGAACGGCTCCTGTGGGATTGGGAACAGCTCCTGAGGGATTGGGAACTGCTCCTGTGGGATTGGGAACTGCTCCTGTAGGATTGGGAACAGCTCCTGAGGGATTGGGAACAGCTCCTGAGGGATTGGGAATGGCTCCTGTGGGATTGGGAACTGCTCCTGAGGGATTGGGAACTGCTCCTGTGGGATTGGGAACAGCTCCTGAGGGATTGGGAACAGCTCCTGTGGGATTGGGAACAGCTCCTGTGGGATTGGGAACTGCTCCTGTGGGATTGGGAACTGCTCCTGTAGGATTGGGAACAGCTCCTGAGGGATTGGGAATGGTTCCTGAGGGATTGGGAACAGCTCCTGAGGGATTGGGAACAGCTCCTGTGGGATTGGGAACTGCTCCTGTGGGATTGGGAACTGCTCCTGTGGGATTCGGGAACAGCTCCTGAGGGATTGGGAACGGCTCCTGTGGGATTCGGGAATTGGTCATCGGGATCCCGGGGAACGGCTCCTCGGGTTTCAGGAATGGCTCCTGTGGGATCCCGGTAATTCTGTCCTGGGGACATCCCTGTAATTCTGTCCGTGTCCGTGTGTCCGTCCGCAGGCACGGGGAAGATCTGGATGGACGACGTGTCCTGCACGGGCACCGAGGAGTCCCTGGAGCTCTGCAGCTTCTCGGGGTGGGGCCGCACCAACTGCGGCCACGCCGAGGACGCCGGAGTGCGCTGCCGGACAGACTGACAGCGACCAACCGGACAGACTGACACCAACCGGACAGACTGACACCAGCAGGACAGACTGACACCAACCAACCGGACAGACTGACAGCGACTGGACAGACTGACACTGACCGGACAGACTGACACCAGCCGGACAGACTGACACCGACCAACTGGACAGACTGACACCAGCTGGACAGACTGACAGCAACCGGACAGACTGACACCGGCTGGACAGACTGACACTGACCGGACAGACTGACACCAGCAGGACAGACTGACACCAGCTGGACAGACTGACACCGACCAACTGGACAGACTGACACCAGCTGGACAGACTGACAGCAACCGGACAGACTGACACCGGCCGGACAGACTGACAGCGACCAGACAGACTGACACCAACCAACCGGACAGACTGACACCAACAGGACAGACTGACACCAGCAGGACAGACTGACACCAACCGGACAGACTGACACCGACCGGACAGACTGACACTGAACAGACAGACTGACACAAGCTGGACAGACTGACACCAACTGCACAGACTGACACCGACCGGACAGACTGACACCAAATCCACCCCATCCCATAGGGACTGACCCCAAAACCCACCCCAAAAGGGAATGACCCCAAATCCATCCCAAAGGGAAACGCCAAAGACGTCCCAAGGGAATGACCCCAAATCTGTCCCATAAGGGAATGACCCCAAATCCATCCCAAAGGGCCAGGGAATGACCCCAAACTCGCCCCAAAAGGAGAAACCCCAAACCTATCCTGAAGGGAAAATCCCAAACCCGCCCCAAGGGACTGACCCCAAATCCATCCCATAACGGAATGACCCCAAACCCGCCCCAAAAGGGACTGACCCCAAATCTATCCCATAAGGGACTGACCCAAAGGAGAAATCCCAAATCCATCCCAAAAGCGACTGACCCCAAAGACATCCCAAAGTGACTGACACGAAATCCATCCCATAAAGGGAATGACCCCAAATCTATCCCATAAGGGACTGACCCCAAACGCACTCCAAAGGAGAAATCCCAAATCCATCCCCAAAGGGAATGACCCCCAAACCCACCCCAAAAGGGACTGACCCCAAAATCCATCCCAAAAGGGACTGACCCCAAACCCAGCCCAAAAGGGACTGACCCCAAACCCACCACAAGGGACTGTTCTATAACCCACCCCAAAGGGACTGACCCCAAATCCATCCCAAAAGGGCCAAGAACTGACCCCAAATCCATCCCCTAATGGACTGACCCCAAACCTGCCCCAAAGGACTGACCCCAAACCTGCCCCAAAAGGGAAATCCCAAACCCAACCCAAAGGGGCTGACCCCAAACCTGCCCCAAAAGGGAAATCCCAAACACAACCCAAAGGGGCTGACCCAAACCTGCCCCAAAAGGGAAATCCCAAACACAACCCAAAAGGGACTGACCCCAAACCCACCGCAGAGGAGCTCACCCCAAGGGACTGACCCTAAATCCATCCCAAAGGGAAACTCCAAACCCGCCCCAAAGGCAAATCCCAAACCCATCCCAAAAGAGAAAATCCCAAATCCATACCAAAGAGACTGGGCAGAAATCCCAAACCCATCCCAAAGGGGGAAAACCCCAAATCCATCCCGAAGGGGCCAGGGGTGATCCCAAAAAGGACGACCCCAAATCCATCCCAAATCCGCATCCCAGGAATGGGATCGTTCCCAGAGAAATAAAGGATTTGGTTTTCTCCCGGTGGGGTTATGGGATTTATGAGGGTTTTTTTTTGGTTTATGGGGTTTTTTTGCGTTTATGGGGTTTATGGGGTTCATGGGGTTTTTATAGGGTTTATGGGGTTTTTTTGCGTTTATGGGGTTTTATGGGGTTTATAGGGTTTTAGGGGGGCTCATGGGGATTTGTGGGGTTTTTGGGGATTTTATGGGGTTTGGGGGATTTATGAGGTTTATGGGGCTTTTATGGGAGTTTGGGGGATTTATGGGGACGCAAGAGGGGTTAGGGCTGGTGGGGTTTAGGGGTCTGTGGGTTTATGGGGTTATGGGGTTTTTATAGGGCTTTATGTGGTTTATCAGGATTTAGAGGGTTTTATGTGGGTTCAGGGGATTTATGGGGTTTGGGGGATTTTGGGGGTTTAATGGGGGTTTAGGGCATTTCTGGGGTTTTGGGGATGTATGGAGGTTTAGGGGGATTTATGGGGTTTATGGGGTTCTGCAGGATTTTATGGGGTTTGTGGAGTTTAGAGGTAATTTTGGGGGGTTTATGGGGGTTTAGGGCATTTATGGGATTTTTATTAGGGTTTTGTGGGCATTTATGGGGTTTTCTGGGAGTTGAGAGGGATTTATGGGGTTTTATGGGGTTTTATTGGCTTTTACGGGGTTTATGGAATTTACAGGGGTTTTAGAGTTTTTATGGAATTTTTGGGGTTTTGGGGAATTTTATGGGGTTTACGGGGTTTAGGGTGTTTTATGGGGTTCAGGGGTTTATGGTGTTTATGGGGTTTAATGGGGCATTATGGGATTAATGGGGTTTATGGGGTTATGTGGCTTATGGGGTTTATGGAGGTTTGTGGGGCTTTATGTTTTTTTTTTTTTTGTTTGTGGGGTTTATGGGGTATTTTAGGGGTTTTACAGGGGTTTGGGGTATTTATGGGATTTTATTGAGGTTTATGGGTATTTATTGGCTTTTATGGAGTTGATGGGGTTTTAGGGCATTTATGGGGGTTTTGGGGGTTTTATTAGGGTTTATGGGGGTTTTATGGGGTTTTATGGACATTTACGGGGTTTTTATGGCCGTTTATGCCATTTATGGGACTTTTTTGGTTTGCCAGGTCTATGGGGTATTTTTGGGGTTTTATGGATTTTATGGAAATTTATGGGGTTTCATGGGGGTTTAGGGGGATTTTTTGGGGTTTTATGTGGTTTATGGGGTTTTAGGGGCATTTATGGGGTTTCATGGGGGTTGAGAGGGATTTATGGGGGTTTATTGGCATTTATGGGATTAATGGAGTTTATGTGGTTTTGGGGGATTTTATGGGGTTTAGGGTGTTTTATGGGGTTTAAGGGGTTAATGGGGGTTTATGGTGTTTGTTGGGGTTTAATGGGGCATTATGGGGTTAATGGGGTTTATGGGGTATTTTAGGGGTTTTACAGGGGTTTGGGGTATTTATGGGGTTTTATTGGGGTTTATGGGTATTTATGGGCTTTTATGGAGTTTGTGGGGGTTTATGGGGTTTTATTAGGGTTTATGGGGGTTTTATGGGGTTTCATGGGCATTTACGGGGTTTTTATGGCATTTATGGGGTTTTATGGGGGTTTAAGGGGATTTTTGGGGTTTATGGGGTTTAGAGGTATTTTTGGGGTTTTTATTCGGTCATTTATGTGTTTCCACCGACCCCCACACCGCCCCCCCAAATTCCTAGGCACCCCCTCTCCCCTTCCCGGCCCCGCGGAGCCCCCGGAGCGCCCCAAATCCCCCGCGCCGCGTTCGGGGTCGCCCCAAAACCCCCCGGGACCGCCCCAAGCCACGCCCACCCCGCGCTGGCCACGCCCCCACACCGCGCGCGCCGCTTACGTCACCCCGCCAGCGCTCGGCCACGCCCCCGGCTCTGATCGCGCCCCTCGCGGATCTGGCCACGCCCACATCCCCGCCCCCTCGCGCCATATATGGTGTTTGGCCACGCCTCCAGGAAGGGGCGGGGCCGGCGCGAGCGCGCGCGCGCGGTTCGAACGCGGCGCCCGAAAACGGCCGGAAAAGGCGGGAAAAGGATCCAGGGATTCCCCGGGAATTTCCTTGGGATCGGCACCGGGAAAAGGATCCAGGGATTCCCCGGGAATTTCCTTGGGGTCGGCACCGGGAAAAGGATCCGGGAATTCCCGGGGATCGGCACCGAGAGCGGGAAACGGACCCCGGAATTCCCGGGGCTCGGCGGCCGCAGCCAGCGAACCCCGGAGCGAGGTGGGACCGGCGGCTCTTCCTGGGAGCCCCCGGAGCTGGGATCGCCCCCCAAAATCCTGGGATTCCCCCCCAGTTCCCAATTCCTGACCCTGGATCCCAATCCCTGTGTTGGGATCCTCCCCCGCGCCACAATTCCCCAATCTGGGATCCCCCAGCCTGGGACCATCCCAGTTCCCGGGGCCGGGATTTCGGGGATCCCCCCAATTCCCAAATCTGGGACTTCCCGAATTCCCCAGTTTGGGACCCCCCCCCCCACCAATTCCCAAATCCAGCCCCCTCCCCCCCACAATTCCCAAATCTAGGATTTCCACAATTGCCAAAATTTCCTCCAATTCCCAAATCCAGCCCCTCCAGTTCCAAATTCCAGGACCCCCCAATTCCCAAATCTAGGATTTCCCCAATACCCAAAATTTTCCCCCAATTCCCAAATCCAGGATTTCTCCAATTCCCAAATCCAGCTCTCACCAGTTCCCAAACCCAGCCCCCTCCATTTCCCAAAATTTCCCCCAATTCCCAAATCCAGGGCCCCCCCATTCCCAAATCCACAATTTCCCAATTCCCAAATCTGGAACGCCCCCCAATTCCCAAAAACGAGACCTCCCCTAGTTCCTAAATTCAGGATTTCCCAAATGTGTGATTTCCCCAATTCCCAAAATTTCCCCACTTCCCAAAATTTTCCCCCAATTTCCAAATCTGCCCCTGCCAATGCCCAAATCTGGGATTTCCCAGTTCCCAAATCCAGCATTTCTCTAATCCCCAAATCCAGGGTTTCTCCAATTTCCAAACCCAGGATTTCTCCAAATCCAGCCCCCCCCCAGTCCTCAGAATTTCCTCCAATTCCCAAATCCACCCCCCCCAATTCCCAAATCCGGGATATCCCCATTTCCCAAAATTTCCTCCAATTCTCAAATCTGCCCCTCCCGCCCCCACCACCAATACCCAAATTTAGGATTTCCCAATTCCCAAATCTGTGATTCCCCTCAATTCCCAAAATTCCCCCCCAATTCCCAAAATTCCCCCCAGTGCCATTGGGGTCCCTCACGTCCCCTCGTGTCCCGCAGGATCGGGATCGGGATTGGGATCAGGATCAGGATTGGGATCGGGATCGGCTCCATGGACACCTTCCAGTCCCCGACGCCCTCGGCACGCCGGGACAAAGCCGGTGAGGAACAGCGGGAATGGCCTGGGGTGATCCCAGAGGGATCAGGATGGCCCCAAAGGGGTCGGGATGGTCCTGAAGGGATCAGGATGTTTGATCCCGGAATGATCCCAAAGGGATCGGGATGGTCCCAGAAGGATGAGGATGGCCCCAAAGGGATCGGGAAGTTTCCAGAGGGATTGGGATGTTCCCAGGGGGATGGGAATGGTCCCAAAGGGATTGGGATGTTTGATCCTGGAATGTTCCCAGGGGGATGGGGATGTTCCCGAAGGATCACTGGGATGGTCCCAAAGGGGTGGAATGTTCCCAAAGGGATTGGGATGTTTGATCCTGGAATGTTCCTAGGGGATGGGGATGTTCCCAAAGGATCACTGGGATGGTCCCAAAGGGATTGGGATGTTTGATCCCGGAATGTTCCCGAACGGGTCAGGATGGTCCCAAAGGGGTGGGAACATTCCCAGAGGGATCAGGATGTTCCCACAGGGATGGGGATGTTCCCAAAAGGGGCTGGGATGGTCCCAAAGGGGTCAGGATGTGCCCAGAGGGATTGAGATGGTCCCAAAGGAATGGGGATGTTCCCAAAGGGGTTGGGATGTTCCCAAAGGGATCAGGATGTTTGATCCTGGAATGATCCCAAAGGGATTGGGATGGTCCCAAGGGGATCGCGATGTTTGATCCTGCAATTATCCCAAGGCGATGGGAATATTCCCAAAGGAACTGGGATGTTCCCAAAGGAATTGCAATGTTCCCAAGGCGATGGGAATATTCCCAAAGGAACTGAATGTTCCCAAGGCGATGGGAATATTCCCAAAGGATCGGGATGGTCCCAGAGGGATGGGGATGCTCCCAAAGGTGTTGGAATGTTTCTGAAGGGATCAGGATGATCCCAAAGGAATCAGGATGTTCCCAAGGGGATGAGAGTGTTCCCAAAAGGATGGGGATGTTCTCAAAGGGATCGGGATGTTCCCAGAGGGATGGGATATTTCCTAAGGGATTGGGATGTTTGATCCTGGAATGATCCCAAAGGGATCGGGATGTTCCCAAAAGGATAAGGATGGTCCCAAAGGGGATGGGAACATTCCCAAAGGGATCAGGATGGTCCCAAAGGGGATGGGAACATTCCCAAAGGGATCAGGATGGTCCCAAAGGGGATGGGAACATTCCCAAAGGGATCAGGATGTTCCCAGAGGGATCGAGATGGTCCCAAAGGAATGGGGATCATCCCAAAGGGATTGGGATATTTCCAAAGGGACTGGGATATTCCCAAAGGGGTGAGAATATTCCCAAAGCCACTGGAATGCTCCCAAAGGGGTCGGGATGTTCCCGAAGGGTTTGAGATGTTCCCAAAGGGATTGCCAGACCCCAGGGGCTGTTCCAGGGAACGCCCTCATCCCAAATCCAAGGCCTTGGAAGGATCCCCGGGATGAATTCCAGAGGCTGCTCCAAGCCCTGTCTGACCTTTCCTGGGGCAATCCCGCAGATTCCCGGGAAAACTCTGCCCGTCCCTCCCCATCCCTCCTCCTCCTCCTCATCCTCCCACTTTTATCCCTGAGCACATCCAGGTGGGAAATCCCTGGGATGAGCTGGGATTGGTTTTCAATCCCCATTTCCCATCCCCGTCCCCACCCCTGTTCCCATTCCCATCCCAGATCCAATCCCCGTTTCCCATCCCCATTTCCCATTCCCATTTCCCATTCCCGTTCCCATTTCCCATTCCTGTTCCCATTCCCATTTCCCATCACCGTTTTCCATCTCCATTTCTCATTCCTGTTTCCCATTCCCGTTCCAATCCTCGTTCCCATTCCCATTTCCCATTTCTGATCCGCATTCCCATCCCTGTTTTCCCATATCCATTTCCTGTCCCTGTTCCCATCCCCATTTCCCATTCCTGTTTCCGTCCCCATTTCCCATTCCTGTTCCCATTCCTGTTTCCCATTCCCATCCCCATTTCCCGTTCCTATCCCAGCTCCCTTTTGTGCTGCCCAGAATTCCCCTCTGGAATTGGGGCTGGATCTGCAGGATCTCCATTTTTTAGGGAACAAACCCCTCCAGGGAATGGAGCCAAAATTTGGGAAAACATTGTGAGGGTTGGAAGGAGCTTTCCCAAAAATCTGGGTCAGGAACAGGTTCAGAGCATCCCGTGGGAATCGTGGAATATTTTGGGCTGGGAATTCTGACCATTCCCAGTTCTGCCAAGGATCTGCGACCCTGAAATCCCCTGGGATTTAAATCCTGCCGGGAATGGGGACTCCAGGGCTGAGAATTCCAGACAGGATCTGTTCCCAAAATCCAACAGAACTTTCCCAGGAAGTTTGAGGCCGTTCCCTCCCATCTTGTGGGTGATTCCTGAGGAGCAGATCCAGGATTTCCCTTGGGATCAGCAGATCCCATTCCCAGCTGGATTTTCCTGTAGGATCAGCAGATCCGGATCCCAGTGAGATTTCTCATGAGATCAGCAGATCCCATTCCCAGCTGGATTTTCCTGTAGGATCAGCAGATCCCAATCCCAGTGGGATTTTCCACTTCCAGTGGATCCCAGTGGGATTGTCCATGGGATCAGCAGATCCCAACCCCAGAGGGGTTTCCCATGGGATCAGCAGATCCCATTCCCAGTTGGATTTTCCTGTAGGATCAGCAGATTCTGATCCCAGCGAGATTTCCTATGGGATCAGCAGATCCCATTCCCAGTTGGATTTTCCTGTAGGATCAGCAGATCCCAATCCCAGTGGGATTGTCCATGGGATCAGCAGGTCCCGATCCCAGTGGGATTTCCCATGGGATCACCGGGAATTCTCCCCGCAGAGCCCGGCCCCGTGTCCGTGACCATCCCGGCCTCTCCCTTCATGCAGAAGTTGGGATTCGGCACCGGAGTCAGCGTCTACCTGATGAAAAGGTTGGGAATGGCCTCGGGAACCCCAGGAAATCCCAGAGATTATCCCAGTTTTCCTCCCCGTGGATACGGAGCCAAGGGAGGGATTTGGGAATTGTGGAGCAGGGAAGGAACACAGAGTTTTGGGATAACCCTGCCCCGGCTGGAATTGTGGGATTTGATCTCCATTATTTTGGGATAACCCTTTCCCAGCTGTAATTTCAGGATTTTGGGCTCCATTATTTTGGGATAACCTTGCCCAGTTATAAATCCGGGATTTGGGGCATCATTGTTTTGGGATGACCCTGTCCCGGCTGGAATTCCAGAATTTGGGCTCCACTCCTGGGAATTCTGGGATTTGGGCTCCATTATTTTGGGATAACCCCATTGGTCTTTCCATGGATGGAATTCAGGGATTTGGGGCCATTCCTGGGATAAATCTTGGCTGGAATTCCAGGGATTTGGGGCTCCATCATTCTGGGATAACTTTGTCCCAGCTGGAGTTCCAGGATCTGGGCTCCACTCCTGGGAATCCAGGATTTTGGGCTCCATTATTCTGGGATAACCCTTTCCCAGCTGTAATTCTGAGATTTTGGGCTTGATTATTTTTGGATAACACTTTCCCAGCTGGAATTCCAGGGATTTGGGCTCCATTCTTGCGAATTCCAGGATTTGGGCTCCATTCCTGGGAAGTGCTAGATTTTGGGCTCCATTATTTCGGGATATCCCATTCCCAGCTGGAATTCCAGGGATTTGGGCTCCATTATTTCAGGTTAACCCATTCCCAGCTGGAATTCCAGGGGTTTAGACTCCATTATTTCGGGATAACCCTGTCCCGGCTGGAATTCCAGGGATTTGGGCTCCATTCCTTCCCTCCACCAACCCCACCTGGAAACGGGATCGGATAAAAATTCCCTTTCCCCGAAAATTCCCCGGAGGGATTCGCAGCATTCCCGTCCCGCGGCGGGCGGATCGGATCCCTTTCCCGTCGGGAATTCCGTGGGAATTCCGGCGTTTTTCCCGGGCAGGTCCCCGCGGGGGCTGCCGCGCTCCCCGTGGGCCGTGAAGAAGATCAACGCCGGCTGCTCGCAGAGCCAGCGCAGCCTCTTCCAGCGGAGACTGCGGGAGGAGGCGCGGACCCTGCGGAACCTGCGGCACCCCAACATCGTCGGTGCGCGCTCCCGGGAACGGAGGGGCCCGATCCTGTGGGAATGGAGGGGTGGGGTACATTGGGAATGGGGTTGGGTGCGATGGGAATGGAAATGGATTTGATGGGGATGGGGTGGGGTACATTGGGAATGGGGTTGGATCAATGGGAATGGAGGGGTTGGATTTCTTGGGAATGAGGATGGATCTGTTGGGAATGGAGGGGTTGGATTTGATGGGAAAGTGGTTGGATCAATAGGAATGGGGATGGATCCATGGGAATGGAGGAGTTGGATTTGTTTGGAATGGAGGTGTTGGATCTATGGGAATGGAGGTGTTGGATCCATGGGAATTGGGTTGGATCCATGGGAATGGAGGGGTTGGATCTGTTGGGAATGGAGGGTTGGATCCATTGGGAATGGAGGTGTTGGATTTGATGGGAATGGAGGGATAAATCCATGGGAATGAAGGAGTTGGATCCATTGGGAATGGAGAGATGGATCCATGGGAATGGGGCTGGATAAATTGGGAATGGAGGGGGTGGATCCATGGGAATGGAGGGATGGATCCGTGCAAATGGAGGCATTGGATCTATTGGGAATGGGGTTTGATCTGTTGGGAATGGAATTGGATTTGTTGGGAATTTGGTTGGATCTGTGGGAATGGAGGGATGGATCCATTGGAAATGGAGGGTTGGATCTGTTGGGAATGGGGCTGGGTACATTGGGAATGGAGGGGGTGGATCTGTGGGAATGGAGGGATGGATCCGTGGGAATGGAGGGGTTGGATCCGTTGGGAATGGAGGGTTGGATCCATTGGGAATGGAGGTGTTGGATTTGATGGGAATGGAGGGATAAATCCATGGGAATGATGGAGTTGGATACATTGGGAATGGAGAGATGGATCCATGGGAATGGGGTTGGGTACACTGGGAATGGAGGGATGGATCTGTGGGAATGGAGGGGTTGGATCCATTGGGAATGGAGGCATTGGATCCATTGGGAATGGAGGCATTGGATCTATTGGGAATGGGGTTGGATCTGTTGGGAATGGAATTGGATTTGTTGGGAATTTGGTTGGATCTGTGGGAATGGAGGGATGGATCCATTGGAAATGGAGGGTTGGATCTGTTGGGAATGGGGTTGGGTACATTGGGAATGGAGGGGGTGGATCCATGGGAATGGAGGGATGGATCCGTGGGAATGGAGGGGTTGAATCCATTGGGAATGGAGGCATTGGATCCATTGGGAATGGGGTTGGATCTGTTGGGAATGGAATTGGATTTGTTGGGAATTTGGTTGGATCTGTGGGAATGGAGGGATGGATCCATTGGAAATGGAGGGTTGGATCTGTTGGGAATGGGGTTGGGTACATTGGGAATGGAGGGGGTGGATCTGTGGGAATGGAGAGGTTGGATTTGTTGGGAATCGGTGGGTTGGATTTGTGGCAATGAGGGGATGGATGCATGGGAATGGAGGGGTTGGATCCATGGGAATAGAGGGGGAGATGAGGGGGATCTGGGATTGGGGAATTCCAGACCTCCCAGTGCCTCTGGAATTCCCAGAGAAGCCGGGGCTGCCCCCGGATCCCCGGGAGTGTCCAAGGATGGATTTGGAGCTCCCTGGGATCAAGGGAGGGCTCAGGGTTGGACTGGGATGGGACTGAAATCCATTAATCCCATCCGGAATATTCCATGATTATGGTTGGTCCCCCATTCCCGTTGCCATCCCCATTCCCATCCCATTCTCACAGATCCCATTCCCATTAATCCCATTCCCATGGATCCCACAGCTCCGATTCCCATGAATCCCATTCCCACTCCAATGGATCCCATCCCCATTCCCATTCCTACAGCTCCCATTCCCACGGATCCCATTCCCATGGATCCAATCCCATTGCCATTCCCACAATTCCATTCCCATTCTCATGGCTCCCATTCCCAGAAATCCCATTCCCACAAATCCCATTCTCACATATCCCATCCCATTGCCATTTCCATTCCCACTCCCACGGATCCCATGGATCCCATTCCCACGGCTACCATTCCCATTCTCATGGATCCCATTCCCATGGATCCCATTCTCATTCCAATGGATCCCATCTCGATTCTCATGGGGATGGGATTCCCAGGAATGTGGGGTTCCTGGGAATGTGGGGTTCCTATCCCATGGATATCATCCCATTCCCGTGGCTCCCATTCACATGGATTCCACGGATCTCAAGGCTCCCATTCCCAGTGATCCCATGGATCCCACAGCTCCCATTCCCACATCCCACGGATCCCACGGCTCCCATTCCCATAGATCCCATTCCCACAGATCCCATTCCCACTGATCCCATGGTTCCCATTCCCACATATCCCATGGCTCCCATTCCCACTGATCCCACAGATACCATTCCCACAAATCCCATTGCCATGGCTCCTATTCCCACCGATCCCACTGATTCCACGGATCCCATTCCCACTGATCCCATGGCTCCCATTCCCACATATCCCATGGTTCCGATTCCCATGGCTCCCATTCCCATCCCATTCCCACTGATCCCATGGATTCTACTGCTCCCATTCCCACAGATCCCATGGCTCCCATTCCCACGGATCCCATTCCCACTGATCCCATGGATCCCATTCCCACTGATCCCACATATCCCGTTACCACAAATCCCATTCCCATGGCTCCTATTCCCGCTGATCCCACGGATCCCATTCCCACGGCTCCCATGTCTCCCATTCTCACATATCCCATGGATCCCATTCCTATTGTCATCATCCCATTCCTATGGATCCCAATCCCAAGGACCCCATTTCCATCCCCATTCCAATTGTCAGGGATCCAATTCCCATGGCTCCCATTGCCATGAATCCCATTCCCATGGATCCCATTCCCACATATCCCATGGATCCCATTCCTATGGGTCCCATCCCATTCCCACGGATCCCATTCCCACGGATCCCATTCCCAAGGATCCCATTCCCAGTGATCCCATGGCTCCCATTCCCACTCCCAGTGATCCCATGGATCCCATTCCCAGTGATCCCATGGATCCCACAGCTCCCATTCCCACATATCCTATGGATCCCATCCCAATCCCAAGGATCCCATTCCCATCCCCATTCCAATTGTCACAGATCCAATTCCCATGGCTCCCATTCCCATGAATTCTACGGATCCCATTCCCAGGGATCCCATGGATCCCATTCCCATGGATCCCATCCCAATCCCAAGGATCCCATTCCCAGTGATCCCATGGCTCCCATTCCCACTCCCAGTGATCCCATCCCATTCCCACTCCCAGTGATCCCATGGATCCCATTCCCATTCCAGGGTACCGGGCGCTGACGAAGGCTCCGGACGGGAGCCTCTGCCTGGCCATGGAATTCGGGGGGGAGAAATCCCTGAACGACCTCATCGAGGAGCGCCGGGAGCAGGGCCTGGGAATGTTCCCGGCAAACACCATCCTGCACGTGGCCCTCAGCATGGCCAGGGGCCTCCAGGTACCGGGAAAATCCCAGGGAAACCCCGGGAAAAAATCCTGGGAATTCTGGGAAAAAACCCTCGGACTCCGGAAAAGTCACGGGATTCCAGAAAAGTCCTGGCATTCCAGGAAGATCTCAGGATTCTGGGATAAAGGGGAGCCAGGGGGTCTTTCTAGATGCTGGGATAGGGATGGGGATGGGTGGGATCTTGGGAGGGATTTCCCGGCTGGGCTGGAATTCCCAGAGAATCCTGGGGAAAGTCCAAGGAAAGGTTGGAGCAGCCTGGGATTGGGGTTGGAATGGGATGGGATTGAAGGTCCCATCCCAAACCATTCCACGATTGTGGGATCAAGGACGCTCAGGATCCATCCTGAGGGATTTTTATGGAATTCGGGGATGGAAAAGGGAAGGGAGACCCTTCCTGGAGTCCTGAATTCCCAGTGAAGACCCTGGATCCTGAAACTCCTTCTCAGGGAGAAATCGGCATGGGGATGGATCCAATGTCAGGCTAGGAGAGCTGGGAATGGAGGGAATTCCTAGGAAAGAGGAGCTTGGGGTGGGATTTGGGAAGGAACTCCTGGCTGGGCTGGAATTCCCAGAGAATCCCTGGGAGAGTCCAAGGAAAGGTTGGAGTGGCCTGGAATTGAGGTTGGGATGGGATTGAAGGTCCATGGATCCCATCCCAAACCATTCTGGGATCAAGGACACTCAGGATCCATCCTGAGGGATTTTTGTGGAATTTGGGGATGGAAAAGGGAAGGGAGACCCTTCCTGGAGTCCTGAATTCCCAGGGAAGCCCCTGGATCCCGAAATTCCTCCTCAAGGAGTTGGGATGGAGCTGGATCCAACCCAGGAGAGCTGGAGGGGGATTTGGGAAAAGGGCCTGGAATGGCAGCACAGGGAATGGCTCCCACTGCCAGAGGGTCGGCATTTTGGGATGTTGGAAAGGAATTCCCAGTTGGGCTGGAATTCCCAGAGAATCCCTGGCAGTGCCCAAGGAGCGGCTGCAGGATTGGACTGATCCATGAAATCCCCCAATCCACGGATTCCGAGCCACCCCCGAGGTTTTGAGGCCGGATCCGGGATTTGTCCTTGATCTGAATTCCCGGCATTCCCGGGCTTTCCCGCAGTACCTGCACACGGAGCAGCGGCTGCTCCACGGCGACATCAAATCCCCCAACGTCGTCGTCCGCGGCGCCTTCGAGACCGTCAAGATCTGCGACGTCGGCGTCTCCCTGCCCTTGGATGAGAACCTGACAGGTGGGAACTCGGGAATGCCCGGGAATGGGGGATCCCCGTAAATCGGTATGGAGTGTGGGACTCCCATCCCGTGGATCCCATTCCCAGCATCCCTTTGATCCCTGGATCCTGTGGCAGTGAGTGATCCCCTTCCCAGTCCTGTTCCCGATATCCCGTTATCCCGCTGCAGTGAGCGATCCCATTCCCACTCCCAATCCCAATATCCCTTTGATCCCATTATCCCGCTATCCCTCTGCTGCCGCTGCAGTGAGCAATCCCATTCCCAATATCCCTTTGATCCCATTATCCCGCTATCCCTCTGCTGCCGCTGCAGTGAGCAATCCCATTCCCACTCCCAATCCCAATATCCCTTTGATCTCATTATCCCACTATCCCTCTGCTGCCGCTGCAGTGAGCAACCTCGGTCCCAATATCCCGATCCCAATATCCCTTTGATCCCATTATCCCGCTATCCCTCTGCTGCCGCTGCAGTGAGCAATCCCATTCCCAATATCCCGATCCCAATATCCCTTTGATCCCATTATCCCGCTATCCCTCTGCTGCCGCTGCAGTGAGCAATCCCATTCCCAATATCCCGATCCCAATATCCCTTTGATCCCATTATTCCCGATTTGTTCCCTCCGCTCCGTCGGCAGTGAGCGATCCTGATCACATTCCCAATCCCCTTCCCTATATCCCTTTGATCCCAATCCCATATCCCAATCCTGATCTCCAGTTGATCCTGATTTGTCCCTGTTATCTCTGTGCAGTGAGAAACCCATCCCTGTGCTACGTGAGCAATCCCGATCCCAATATCCCATTGATCCCATTATTCCCGATATGTTCCCGTTATCCCATGACAGTGAGTGACCCCTCTGTCTGCTATCTGGGCACAGAGCCCCGTATCCCATTGATCCCTTCGATCCCATTCATCCCATTGATCCCGTTGTTCCCATGGCAGTGAGCGACCTCTCTCTGTGCTACGTGGGCACGGAGCCCCATATGCCTGTGATCCCAATATCCCAATTTATCCCCATTATCTCATGGCAGTGAGCGATCCATCCCTGTGCCACGTGGGCTATCCCATGGATCCCATTGATCCTGCTATCCCACTGATCCCATTGATCCTGTTATCCCACTGATCCCATTATCCTGTTATTCCCTCCACAGTGAGCGATCCATCCCTGTGCCACGTGGGCATGCAGCCCAATATCCCATTGTTCCCAATATCCTGTTTTTCCCGCTGCAGTGAGCGATCCGTCCCTGTGCTACGTGGGCACGGAGCCCCATATCCCATTGATCCCACTGATCCCATTGTTCCCGTTATCCCGTTGTTCCCTTGGCAGTGAGCGGCCCCTCTCTCTCCTACATGGGCACAGAGCCCCATACCCCATTGATCCCATTGATCTCGTTATCCCATTGATCCCGTTATTCCCGATTTGTTCCCGTTATCCCATGGCAGTGAGCGACCCATCCCTGTGCTACGTGGGCACAGAGCCCCATTGATCCCATTGATCCCTTTGATCCCGTTATTCCCTGCACAGTGAGCGATCCCTGTCTGTGCTATGTGGGCATGGAGCCCCATATCCCATTGATCCCAATATCCCATTGATCCCAATATCCCGTTTTTCTCGCTGCAGTGAGCAACCCATCCCTTGCTACATGGGCACGGAGCCCCATTGATCCCATTATTCCCAATTTATTCCCGATTTTTTCCCATTATTCCCATGGCAGTGAGCAACCTTTCCCTGTGCTATGTGGGCACGGAGCCCCATTGATCCCTTTGATCCCGTTATTCCCTGCACAGTGAGTGATCCCTGTCTGTGCTATGTGGGCATGGAGCCCCATATCCCATTGATCCCAATATCCCATTGATCCCATTGATCCCAATATCCCGTTTTTCCTGCTGCAGTGAGCAACCCATCCCTTGCTACATGGGCATGGAGCCCCATTGATCCCGTTATTCCCAATTTGTTCCCGATACGTTCCCGTTTTTTCCTCCACAGTGAGTGACCTGTCCCTGTGCTATGTGGGCACGGAGCCAATTGATCCCATTGATCCCGTTGATCCAGTTATCCCATTGATCCCGTTATTCCCGATTTGTTCCCATTATCCCATTGATCCCTGTTACAGTGAGTGACCCATCCCTGTGCTACGTGGGCACGGAGCCCCATACCCCATTATTCCCGATATATTCCTGATTTTTTCCCGTTATTCCCATGGCAGTGAGCGACCTGTCCCTGTGCTCGTGGGCACAGAGCCCCATTGATCCTGTTATTCCCGATTTATTCCCTTTATCCCATGGCAGTGAGCGACCCATCCCTGTGCTACATGGGCATGGAGCCCCATATCCCATTGATCCCAATATCCCATTTATCCCATATTTCCCGATTTATTCCTGTTTTTCCCTCAGCAGTGAGCGATCTGTCCCTGTGCTACGTGGGCACGGAGCCCCATACCCCATTGATCCCATTGATCCCGTTATTCCCAATATCCCGTTATCCCCTCGGCAGTGAGCGATCCCTCCCTGTGCTACGTGGGCACAGAGCCCCATACCCCATTGATCCCAATATCCCATTGATCCCGTTATTCCCAATTTATTCCCGTTTTTCCTTGGCAGTGAGTGACCCGTCCCTGTGCTACATGGGCACGGAGCCCCATGTCCCATTGATCCCGTTATTCCAAATTTATTCCCGTTATCCCTGTTGCAGTGAGCGATCCATCCCTGTGCTATGTGGGCACGGAGCCCCAGATCCCATTGATCCCGTTATTCCCAATATCCCGTTTTTCCCTCCGCAGTGAGTGACCCGTCCCTGTGCTGCGTGGGCACAGCGCCCCATAGCCCATTGATCCCATTATTCCCAATATCCCGTTATCCCCTCAGCAGTGAGCGATCCATGCCTGTGCTACGTGGGCATGGAGCCCCATATCCCATTGATCCCGTTGATCCTGTTATTCCCGATTCATTCCTGTTTTTCCATGTGCAGTGAGCGATCCATCCCTGTGCTACGTGGGCACGGAGCCCCATATCCCATTGATCCTGATATTCCTGATTTATTCCCGTTTTTCCCTGTGCAGTGAGCGACCCCTCCCTGTGCTACATGGGCATGGAGCCCCATAGCCCATTGATCCCATAATTCTCCATATCCCATTTTACCCTCCACAGTGAGCGATCCATCCCTGTGCTACGTGGGCACGGAGCCCCATACCCCATTGATCCCGTTATTCCCGATTTATTCCCGTTTTTCCCTGTGCAGTGAGCGATCCCTCCCTGTGCTACGTGGGCACGGAGCCGTGGTCGCCGCCCGAGGCGCTGGAGCCGGGCGGGGTCATCTCGGACCGCGCCGACGTCTTCGCCTTCGGCCTCACGCTCTGGGAGATGCTGGCCCTGAACGTGCCCCACCTGCCCCCGCTCCGCGACGACGGATCCGACGGTACCGGGAACACAACGGGAATTACGGGAATTACGGGAATTGCAGAGAGGGAACGGGCGCGGGGAAGGGATCCGGGGAGTGCTCGGGTGGGAAAGGGGCTCCGGGATTTGGGGAAAGGGGAATGGGATGGGATGGGATGGGATGGGATGGGATGGGATGGGATGGGATGGGATGGGATGGGATGGGATGGGATGGGATGGGATGGGATGGGATTCCCGCTGGGAAAGGGGAGCTTGGGATTGTGGGATCTTGGGAAGGAATTCCTGGCTGGGCTGGAATTCCCAGAGGATCCCTGGTGGTCTCGGGATCACCCTGGGTACATCAGGAAGCACTAGACTGGGATCAGGACTGGGATTCCTGGGATCCACTGCTGACAGCCGCTCCCTCCTGGCATTCCAGAGGGTTGGGATATTGGGATCTTGGGGTTTTAGGATTTCATGATTTTGGGACTTTGGGAAGGAGTTCCTGTCTGGGAGGGTGTGGAGGGCTGGAATTCTCAGAGGATCCCTGTTAGTGTCCAAGGAAAGCTCTGGATCACCCTGGGAAGATCAGGAAGCGCCGCCGGGCTCCCGGCATCCCAGAGGGCTGGGATTTTGAGATCTTGGTGTTTTGGGAGTTTGGGATCTTGAGGTTTTGGGATCTTGGGGTTTTTGTAATTTTGGGGTTTTGGGATTTTGGGGAGGAATTCCTGTCTGGGAGGGTGTGGAGGGGCTGGGCTGGAATTCCCAGAGGATCCCTGGGAGCATCAGGAAGCGGCGGGCTGGGATGGGGCCGGGATTTCCGGGATCCGCTCCCAACAGCTGCTCTCTCTTTCCCTCCCTCCATCCCTCCCTCCCGTTATCCCAGAGGATTCGTGCTCGGAGGATTCCCTGGACGAGGCCGCGTACCAGGCCGCGCTGGGGTCGCGGCCGCCGCTGCCCGCGGAGGCGGCGCAGGAGCCCTCACAGCGGCCCGTGCGGGAGCTCTTCTGCGCATGCACCGCCCGCGAGCCCCCGCGGCGCCCCCCGGCGGCCACCATCGTCACTGCGCTGCTGCAGCTGCGGGAATGCCAGGAACGGGAACAGGAACAGCCGGGGGGAGAGCGGGAATGAGGGGCGGGACAACGGGAATAATGCCGGGATAACGGGGTGGGAATGATGAGGGACAGCGGGGATAGCCGGGATAACACAGGAGGAATGAGGGGTGTGGGACAGCGGGAGTGAGGGATGGGATAACAGCGGGAATGCCCTCGCCGCAGCCCGTGCGGGAGCTCTTCTGCGCATGCGCGGCCCGCGGCGCCCCCTGGCGGCCACCGTCGTCACTGCGCTGCTGCAGCTGCGGGAATGCCGGGAACGGGAACAGCCGGGGGCGGAGCGGGAATGACGGGATGGGGAGGGAATGAGGGATAACAGAGCAGGAATGATGGGGGATAGCGGGGATAGCCGGGATAACACAGCGGGAATAATGAGGGACAGCGGGAATAGCTGGGATAGCAGAGCGGGAATGCCCTCAGCGGCCCGTGCGGGAGCTGTTCTGCGCATGCGCGGCCCGCGGCGCCCCCCGGCGGCCGCCATCGTCCCTGCGCTGCTGCAGCTGCGGGAATGCCGGGAACGGGAGAGCGGGAATGAGGGATGGGATAACGGGAATAATGCCCGGAGAGTGGGAATGAGGGGCAGGGGACAGCTCGGGAATGATGGGATAACGGAGGGGGAATGACGGGATAACACAGCCCTGAGGGACAGCGGGAATAGCCGGGGTAACAGAGCGGGAATGAGGGATGGGGACAGCTCAGGAATTATGAGGGAGAGCAGGAATGCCGGGAGAGCGGGAATGAGGGATGGGGGAGAGCTCGGGAATGTCAGGATAACACAGCGGGAATGACGGGATAACGGAGCGGGAATGGCCGGGAGAGCGGGAATGATGAGGGATAACACAGCAGGAATGACGGGATAACAGCCCTGAGGGGAGAGCGGGAATGCCAGGATAACCAACGATGGAGCGGGAATTCTGGGATAACACAGCCCTAAGGCAGTGGGATAAGGGAGCAGGAACTCTGGGACTGCGGAGTGGAAATTCTGGGATAACAGAGCCCTGAGAGACCTGGATAACAGAGCGGGAATTCTGGGATAACAGAGCAGGAATTCTGGGATAACAGGGCGGGAATTCCAGGACAATGGAGGCCTGAAAGACCGGGGTGACTGAGTGGGTGACAGAGTTCTGGAATGACAGAGCTGGAATTCCGCGATTACGGAGCGGGAATTCCTGGATAACAGAGCCCCGAGAGACTGGGATAACAGAGCTGGAATTCCGCGATAATGGAGTGGGAATTCCTGGGATTACAGAGCCCAGAATTCCAGAGCCTTGAGAGCCTGGGATAATGGAGAAGGAATTCCACAGCCCTGAGAGACTGGGATAACGGAGCTGGAATTCCTGGGATTATGGAGCTGGAATTGCTGGGATTGTGGAGCTGGAATTGCTGGGATAATGGAGCTGGAATTCCCAGAATTCTAGAGCCCAGAATTCCAGAGCCCTGCGAGCCTGGGATAACAGAGCTGGGATTCCTGAGGTTCCAGAGCCCGGCATTCCCAGGATTCCAGAACCTGACACTCCTCCCACTTTTCCAGACCCTGATATTCCCAGATTTCCAGGATGTGGCTCTGGAGCCTGGCATTCCTGGAATTCCAGAGCCCTGGCATTCCCAGATTTCCAGCAGGATGTGATTCCTGACATTCCTTGAATTCCAGGGCCTGAAATTCCTGGAATTCCAGAATTCTGACATTCCCGGATTTCCTTTCTTGTTGGAGTTTCCCTCTTTTTTGTATCAGATTTTCCCAAGTTTTCAGGTTGGATTCCCTTAGGTCCGGAGTTCGATTTTCCCTCTTTTCTGGGCTGGAATTTCCCAAGTTTTCCCATTGGATTTTCCCCCCTATTTTAATTGGATTTCCCCCCATTTTTAGGTTGAATTTCCCTCTCTTTGGGGTTTGGATTTTCCCTCTTTTTTGGGTCAGATTTTCCCAAGTTTTCAGGTTGGATTCTCCCAGGTTTGGGGTTGGATTTTCCCTCTTTTTGGAGTTTGGATTTTCCCAAGCTTTTTGCTGGATTTTCCCCTGGTTTAGGTCAGTTTTTCCCACTTTTTTCAGTTGGATTTTCCCTCTTTTTTTGGGCTGGAATTCCCAACTTTAGGTTGGATTTTCCCTGTTTTGTGGTTGAATTTCCCAATTTTCCCTTTTCTTTGAGGTTTGGATTTTCCATCTTTCAGGCTGGAATTTCCCTCATTTTTAAAATTGGGTTTTGCCTCTTTTTAGGTTGGATTCTCCCTTTTCTAGGTCAGATTTTCCCTCTTTTTTTTTGGGCGGGATTTTCCCTCATTTTCCCACTCTTTGGGATTTGGATTTTCCCTCTTTTTTAGGTCAGATTTTCCCAAGTTTTCAGGTTGTAATCTCCCAGATTTGAGGTTGGATTTCCCAAGTTTCAGGTTTGGATTTTCCCTCCTTTTTGGGCTGGAATTTCCCTCTTTTAGGTCAGATTTTCACTCCTGTTTTAGTTGGATTTTCCCTCTTTTTTAGGCTGGATTTCCCTCATTTTCCTATTCTTTGGAATTTGGATTTTCCCAAGCTTTTTGCACTGGATTTTTCCCTCTTTTAGGTCGGATTTTCCTGTCTTTTTTTCAGTTGGATTTTCCCTCTTTTTTAGGCTGGAATTCCCAAGTTTAAGTTGGAATTTCCCTCATTTTTTAAACTGGGTTATCCCTCTTTTTAAGTTGGGTTCTCCCTTTTTTAGGTCAGATTTTCCCTCTTTTTTTGGGCTGGAATTCCCACTTTTGGGGTTTGGATTTTCCCTCTGGGCTTTGGATTTTCCCAAGTTTTTTTCCTGGATTTTCCCTCATTTTCCGACTGGAATTTCCCGAGTTTTCCCCCTGGATTTTTCCCTTATTTTGAGTTGGATTTTCCCCAGTTTTCCCTCAGGAATGTTTCAAATAAATAAATGTGTTCCTCTCTCTGGAATTGCTGGCTTTTTCCTTGGGATTTGGGTTTTCCAGAGTGGAGGAAGCCTGGATGGGATTTGGGTGCTCTGAGGGGGGAAATTCCCCAAAAAACCCCAGAATATTTCCATAAAAACCCCAAAAATTCCCCAAAAACCTGGAATATTCCCATAAAACCTTTGATTATCCTCAAAAACCTGGAATATTCCCATAAAACCGTGGAATATCCTCAAAAAGCCTGGAATTATTCCATAAAAATGAAATAACAGAAAACTTTGGAGTATTTTCAGGAATTTATGGAATAGCTTCAGAAAACCTTGGAATATTGAGAGAAAACAATGGAACAGCATCAGAAAAACTTGGAATATTGACAGAAATTTATGGAATATCCTCAGAAAACCTTGGAATATTCCCACAACGCCCTGGAAAACCTTGGAATAGTGACAGAAATTTTTGGGATGTCTTCACAAAATCTTGAAATAATGACAGAAATTTATGGGTTATCGTGGTAAAACCTTGGAATATTGTCAGGAAATTATGGAATATCTTCACAAAAGCTTGGATTATTGACAGAAATTTATGGAATATCTTCACAAAACCTTGGAACATTCCCACAAACGCCTGGAATTCCCAGTTCCAAGGCAACAGGAAAAGCCAATTCCCATTAACGAAGCCCCGACCCCAATTAACTTAAATCCACCAACAAACACCTGGAAAAAGGCAGGAATTTGGGGGGATCCTGGAGAATTCCAGGATTTCCAGTGGAATTCAGCAGCAGCTGGGCAGGAAGGGAGAGGGGAGGGACCCCCAAGGGAAAGAATTCCCAAGGGAATGAAGGATCCCAAGGGAATCAGGGACCTAAAGGGAATGAGCATTCCCAAGGGAATGAGGGATCCCAAAAGGAAAGGGAATTCCCAAAGGATCAGGGATCCCCAAGGGAAAGAATTCCCAAGGGAATGAGGGATCCCAAAGGAATCAGGGATCCCCAAGGGAAAGAATTCCCAAAGGAAAGGAGAATTCCCAAGGGAATGAGGGATCCCAAGGGAAAGGAGAATTCCCAAGGGAATGAGGGATCCCAAATGGGAAGGGAATTCCCAAAGGGATCAGGGATCCCAAAAGGGAAGGGAATTCCTAAAGGGATCAGGGATTCCCAAGGGAAAGAGAATTCCCAAAGGGAAAGGAGAATTCCCAAGGGAATGAGGAATCCCAAAAGGGAAGGGGATTCCTAAAGGGATCAGGGATTCCCAAGGGTAAGAATTCCCAAAGGAAAGGAGAATTCCCAAGGGAATCAGGGATCCCAAAGGAATGAAGGATCCCAAAGGGAAGGGAATGAAGGGATTCCCACGGAAATGAAGGATTCAGGGAAGGGGTTTAGGGAGGGATTCCCAAGGGAAAAGAAGGGGAAGATTCCCAAAGAAAGGGAGGGAATGGTGGATTTGGAAGGGATGGGATTTGGGAAAGGATTCCCAAGGGAATGAAGGATGTGGGAGGGAAGGGATTTGGGAAAGGATTCCCAAAGAAAGGAAGGGGATGAGGGATTCCCAAGGGAAGGATTCCAAAGGGAATGAAGGATTTGGAAAGATTGGGAAGGGATCCAGGGAAAGATTCCCAAGGGATTTGGGGAAGGGAAAGATTCCCAAGGAACTCAGCATTCCCAAGGGAGGGAAACATTCCCAAGGGAATGAAGGATTCCGAAGGGATTTAGGGAGGAATTCCCAAAGGAATGAAGGATTTAAGGAAAGGATTTAGGGAAAGATTCCCAAGGGAATGAAGGGAAAGATTCCCAAAGAAAGGAAGGGAATGGTGGATTTGGAAGGGATGGGATTTGGGGAAGGATTCCCAAGGGAGCTCAACATTCCCAAGAAAAGGAAGGGAAGGATGCCAGGAAAAGAAGGATTCGGGAAGGGAAGGGAAGGGAAGGGAAGGGAAGGGAAGGGAAGGGAAGGGAAGGGAAGGGAAGGGAAGGGAAGGGAAGGGAAGGGAAGGGAAGGGAAGGGAAGGGAAGGGAGATTCCAGAGGGAAGGGATTTAGGCAAGGATTCCCAACTGGAAGGGAAGGATTCCCAAGGGATTTAGGGATTTGGGAAGGATTTAGGGAAGGATTCCTGATCCTGCTGATCCCAATCCCGCTGCTTCCACTGCTCCCACTGCTCATCCCAATCCTGATCCCAGTGATCCTGCTGATCCCGGTCCTGATGATCCCGATTTCAATTCCAATGATCCTGATCCCAATCCTGCTGATCCTGATTTCAATTCCAATGATCCTGATCCCAATCCTGATGATCCCGATCCCGCTGATGCCGGTGTGGATCCCGGTGCTGATCCCAGTGCCGATCCCGCTGCAGATCCCGGTGTGGATCCCGCTGATCCTGGTGTGGTTCCTGGTGCTGATCCCGGTGCTGATCCCAGTCCAGATCCTGCTGCAGATCCCGGTGCAGCTGCCGGTGTTCCTCCTGATCCCGGTGCCGATCCTTGTGCGGCTCCTGGTGCTGATCCCAGTGCTGATCCCAGTGCTGATCCCAATGCTGATCCTGCTGCAGATCCTGGTGCAGATCCTGCTGATCCCAGTGTTGATCCCGGTGCTGATCCCAGTGCTGATCCCAGTGCTGATCCCAGTGCTGATCCTGCTGATCCCAGTGCTGATCCCAGTGCTGATCCCAGTGCTGATCCCAGTGCTGATCCTGCTGATCCCAGTGCTGATCCCAGTGCTGATCCTGCTGATCCCAGTGTTGATCCCGGTGCTGATCCCGGTGCCGTGGACCCCGGTGTTGATCCCGCTGCAGCTCCTGCTGATCCGGGTGTGGCTCCCGGTGCTGTGGATCCCGGTGATCCTGGTGTGGATCCCGGTGCAGATCCTGGGGCAGCTCCCGGTGATCCTGCTGATCCCGGTGTGGATCCCAGTGCTGATCCCGGTGATCCCAGTGTGGCTCCTGGTGTGGATCCCCATACTGATCCCAATGATCCCGGTGATCCTGCCGATCCCGGTGTGGATCCCAGTGCGGATCCCAGTGCAGCTCCTGCTGATCCCGGTGTGGCTCCTGGTGTCGATATCAATGATCCCGGTGATCCTGCCGATCCTGGTGTGGATCCCGGTGCAGATCCGGGTGACGATCCTGGTGATCGCGGTGTGGATCCCGGTGTTCCTGGTGTGGATCCCGGTGCAGATCCCAGTGATCCCAATGCCAATCCCGGTGTTCCCAGTGCTGTGGATCCTGGTGCAGATCCCAGTGCTGATCCCGATGCCAATCCCGGTGTTCCCGGTGTGGATCCCAGTGTGGATCCTGGTGCTATGGATCCCGATGCTGATCCCGGTGTTCCCGGTGCTGATCCCAGTGCCGATCCCGGTGTTCCCGGTGCCGTGGATCCCGGTGCGGATCCCGGTGTGGATCCCGGTGCCAGGGGGCTGTAGACGAGGAAGTCGTGGCGGCCGCAGTAGCGGGCAGCGAATTCCCTCCCGTCGGCCGTGGGGTCGGAAAAGGCCAAATCCCGGGAGCTCAGCACGGCCCCGAACACGAACGTGCGCCTGGAACGGGACAGCGCGCGTCAGAGCAGAGGGGAACCGGCAACGGGGAAACGGCGCCAGGAAAAATAACGGGGAAAATAACGGGGCAGCACCGGGAAAAATAACGGGAAAATGGAAAACACCAAGAAAAATCAACGCCAGGAAATGGAAAACAGCGGGAAAAATAAACAGCGGGAAATGGGAAGCACTGGGAAAAATAAATAATGGGGAAATGGGAAGCACTGGGAAAAATAAATAGTGGGGAAATGGGAAGCACTGGAAAAAATAAATAATGGGGAAATGGGAAGCACTGGGAAAACGTCGGGAAAAGCAACGAGGAAAATTTCAGGAAATGGGAAACACCAGGAAGAAGAATGGGAAAATGGAGAACACTCGAAAAACATTCCTGCCTGAATCCCGGTTTTCCTGTTATCCCTGCTCAAATCCCACTTTCCCCATCCACAATTCTGTTTCCCCATCCCCAGTCCCAGTTCCCCATCCCCAATCCCAGTTCCCCATCCCCAATTCCATTTCCCCATTCCCAATTCCATTTCCCCATCCCCAATTCCATTTCCCCATCCCAAATCTCAATTTCTCCACCCCAAATCCCAGTTCCCCATCCTACATCCCATTTTCCCATCCGAAATCCCAGTTCCCCATCAACAATTCCATTCCCTCATCCCAAATCCCATCCCCCCATCCCCAATCCCACTTTCCCCATCCCAAATTCCAGCTCCCCCTCCCCAATCCCAGTTCCCCATCCCCAAATCCCATTACCCCTTCCCCAATCCCACTTTCCCCATATCAAATCCCAGTTTCCCATCCCACGTGCCATTTCCCCATCTCCAATCCCAGTTCCCCATTCCCATTTCCCCCTCCCCATTTTCCCATCCACAATCCCATTTCCCCCACCCCACATCCCAGTTTCCCCGTCCCCAATCCCAGTTTTTCCTCCCCACTCTCCCTTTCCCGCTCCCTCCCATCCCGCCATTCCCAACATTCCCACCTGTTTTCCCACCTGAGCGCGCCCAGCACTCCTCCAGACCTGGCAATCCCAGTTTCCCGTGTTCTCCCTCCCCAAATCCCAGTTCCCCATCCCAAATTTCCAGTTCCCCGTCCCAATTCCCATTTCCCCACCCCAATCCCCAGTTTCCCCCATCCCCACTCCCTGTTTCCCCCCGCCATTCCCACCATTCCCGGCTGTTGTTTCCCCCCACCTGAGTGCGTCCAGCACTCCTAGACCTGGCAAATCCCAGTTTCCCGTGTTCTCCCTCCCCAGTTCCCATTTCCCCTCCCCAATCCCCGTTTTCCCCCATCCCCACTCCCCGTTTCCCCCCGCCATTCCCGCCATTCCCGGCAGTTGTTTCCCCCACCTGAGGGCGTCCATCATCCTGCGGGCGATGCCGCGGCGCCGCCGCGCCCCCAGCACCCAGAGGCGGCTGATGCCGCACGCCGCCGGCTCCGGGCACAGCGAGCAGCGCCAGGCGCGGGCACACGGGTCGCTCTGCGGATCCCGACGGGAATCCCCACGGGAATCACGATGGGGGTCACGGGGATCCTGGGAATTCTGGGGGTCCTGGGGGTCTGGCAATGGTGCCAAGCCCGGCTCCGGCAGCACGCGGAATGCCTGCGGGAATGGGGATGGAAGTGTGGGAATGGGGAATTGGGAATGGGGATGGAAACGTGGGAATGGGGAATTGGGAATGGGGAATTGGGAAGGGGGATGGAAACGTAGGAATGGGGATGGAAACATAGGAATGGGGAATTGGGAATGGGGATGGAAACGTGGGAATGGGGAATTGGGAATGGGGATGGAAACGTGGGAATGGGGAATTGGAAATGGGGATGGGAATTGGGAATGGGGAATTGGGAATGGGGATGGAAACGTGGGGATGGGGAATTGGGAATGGGGATGGAAACGTGGGGATGGGGAATTGGGAATGGGAATTGGGAATGGGGAATTGGGAATGGGGATGGAAACGTGGGGATGGGGAATTGGGAATGGGGTGGGGATGGGAATTGGGAATTGGGAATGGGGAATTGGGAATGGGGATGGAAACGTGGGGATGGGGAATTGGGAATGGGGTGGGGATGGGAATTGGGATTGGGAAATTGGGGATGGGAAATTGGGGACGGGAAATTGGGGATGCGGGAATGCCTGGGGGGGTCACCACGCACGTGGCGGATGGGCTGTGCCACCAGGCAGCCCAGCACGCACTGCCCGGGGCTCACGAACAGGTACAGCCGCGACTGCGCCGGGAACAGCCGGGAACGCTGCCCGGAACCCGGCCGGGACTGCTCCGGGAAACCCAGCTCGGAATCCACCACGGCCAGAACCTCCTCGGCCTGCGGGGAGAAACGGGGGGGGAATTCCTGGGGAAACGGGGTGGGAATTCCGGGAGAAACGGGGTGGGAATTCCTGGGATAAACAGGGTGGGAATTCCTGGGGAATGGGGTGGGAATTCTGGGATAAATGGGGTGGGAATTCCTGGGAGAAACGGAGTGGGAATTCTGGGATAAATGGGGTGGGAATTCTGAGAGAAATGGGGTGGGAATTCCGGGATAAATGGGGTGGGAATTCCGGGATAAATGGGGTGGGAATTCCTGGGATAAATGGGGTGGGAATTCTAGAGAAATAGGGTGGGAATTCCTGGGATAAATGGGGTGGGAATTCTGAGAGAAACGGGGTGGGAATTCCTGGGATAAATGGGGTGGGAATTCCTGGGAGAAACGGGGTGGGAATTCCTGGGATGAATGGGGTGGGAATTCTGAGAGAAATGGGGTGGGAATTCCGGGATAAATGGGGTGGGAATTCCGGGATAAATGGGGTGGGAATTCCTGGGATAAATGGGGTGGGAATTCCAGGAGAAACGGAGTGGGAATTCTGGGATAAATGGGGTGGGAATTCTAGAGAAATAGGGTGGGAATTCCTGGGATAAATGGGGTGGGAATTCCTGGGATAAACGGGGTGGGAATTCCTGGGATAAACGGGGTGGGAATTCCTGGGGAAATGGGGTGGGAATTCCTGGGAGAAACGGGGTGGGAATTCTGAGAGAAACGGGGTGGGAATTCCTGGGAGAAACGGGGTGGGAATTCTGAGAGAAATGGGGTGGGAATTCCTGGGAGAAACGGGGTGGGAATTCTGGGACAAATGGGGTGGGAATTCTGGGACAAATGGGGTGGGAATTCTGAGAGAAATGGGGTGGGAATTCCGGGATAAATGGGGTGGGAATTCCTGGGATAAATGGGGTGGGAATTCCGGGATAAATGGGGTGGGAATTCCTGGGATAAACGGGGTAGGAATTCCTGGGATAAATGGGGTGGGAATTCCGGGATAAATGGGGTGGGAATTCCTGGGATAAATGGGGTGGGAATTCTGAGAGAAACGGGGTGGGAATTCCTGGGAGAAATGGGGTGGGAATTCCTGGGAGAAATGGGGTGGGAATTCCTGGGAGAAATGGGGTGGGAATTCCTGGGAGAAATGGGGTGGGAATTCCGGGATAAATGGGGTGGGAATTCCTGCGAAAAATGGGGTGGGAATTCCGGGATAAATGGGGTGGGAATTCCGGGATAAATGGGGTAGGAATTCTGGGATAAATGGGGTGGGAATTCCGGGATAAATGGGGTGGGAATTCCGGGATAAATGGGGTGGGAATTCTGGGATAAACTGAGTGGGAATTCTGGGATAAATGGGGTGGGAATTGCTGGGGAAATGGGGTGGGAATTCCTGGGGAATGGGGTGGGAATTCCTGGGGAAATGGGATGGGAATTGCTGGGAAAATGGGGTGGGGACTTCTGGGGAAATGGGGTGGGAATTCTCAGAGAAATGGGATGGGAATTCCCATGAAAACGGGATTTGTTCCCAAGAAAGGCTGGGTTTGCACAGGGATTTAGGGATTTCTGTGGGATGGGAATCAGGGATTGGGTCCAGCTGGGATTTAGGGATCAGATCCCATTGGGATTTGGGATTTTGGGATCAGACTCTGTTGGGATTTGGGATCAGATCCTGCTGGGATTTAGGAATCAGACTGCATTGGGATGTGGGATTTAGGCATTGGCTCCCATTGGAATTTGGGATTTAGGGATCAGCTCCCATTGGGATTTCAGGATCAGGCCCCGTTGGGATTTTGGGATCAGACCCCGTTGAGGATTTGGGATTTCGGGATCAGCTCCCATTGGGATTTCGGGATCAGCTCCCATTGGGATTTCGGGATGAGACCCCGTTGGAATTTGGGATTCCAGCTCCCATTCCCGAAGGAAACCCCAGGAATTGTCTGTACCTTCCTGAGGGCGTATTTGGGATCCTCGGGAAGGATCAGGAGGATTTTCCCATCCCAGAATTCCGCCACCACGCGCTCCTGCTTCCAGCCCTGCCGAGGGAAAATCCCGGGAATCACCTCGGGATTGGGGGATCCAGGATTGGGGGAATCCAGGGAATCCCCTCAGGATTGGGGGAATCCAGGGAATCCCTCAGGACTGGGGGAATCCTGGGAATCCCCTCAGGATTGGGGGAATCCAGGGAATCCCCTCAGGATTGGGGGATCCAGGATTGGGGGAATCCTGGGAATCACCTCGGGATTGGGGGAATCCAGGGAATCCCCTCAGCATTGGGGGATCCAGGACTGGGGGAATCCAGGGAAACACCTCAGGATTGGGGGAATTCTGGGAATCACCTCAGGATTGGGGGATCCAGGATTGGGGGAATCCAGGGAATCCCCTCAGGATTGGGGATTTCTGGACTGGGGGAATCCAGGGAATCACCTCGGGATTGGGGGATCCAGGATTGGGGGAATCCAGGGAATCCCTCAGGACTGGGGGAATCCCAGGAATCCCCTCAGGATTGGGGGATCCAGGGTTCCATGACTGGGGAATGTGTATGTCCCAAGATGGAATCCCAGGAGGGAATTCCAGGGAAGAATCCCGAGAGAGAATTCCATGAAGGAATCCCAAGGAGGAATCCCGGGCAGGAATTTCTCCTGCCATTCCCAACATTCCCCCGTTCCCTCTGTTCCCAGTATTCCTGCATTCCCCCATGCCCCAACCCCTGCATTCCTGCCATTCCCAGAATTTCCCATTGCCATCGTTCCCCCATTGCCATCCCCTCATTCCCAGAATTCCCACATTCCTCCTGTCCCTCATTCCCACATCCCCGTTCTGCCAATCCCATTCCCACAGTTCCTGCCATTCCCAAATTCCCACCATTCCCACATCCCCCATTCCCATTTCCATTTCCCCATCCCAAATTCCCATCCCCATTCCCATCCCCCAAATTCCAGGAATTCCCCCATATTCCCACTCTCCCCATTCCCATATTCCCATTCCCCTGGAATTCCCTCTCTCCCCTCCCACCCAGCTCCCCCCTCACTGGATGCTGCGGTCCCATTCCCACCATTCCCATTCCCATCATTCCCATTCCCACCATTCCCATTCCCACCATTCCCATTCCCACCATTCCCATTCCCACCATTCCCATTCCCACCATTCCCATTCCCATCATTCCCACCATTCCCATTCCCACCATTCCCATTCCCATTCCCTTCATTCCCATTCCCACCACTCCCATTCCCACCACTCCCATTCCCATCATTCCCATTCCCTTCATTCCCATTCCCACCATTCCCACCATTCCCATCATTCCCATTTGCATCATTCCCATTCCATCTTTCTCATTCCGTCATTCCCATTCCCATCATTCCCATTCCCACCATTCCTACCATTCCCATCATTCCCATTTGCATCATTCCCATTCCCATCATTGCCATTCCCACCATTCCCATCATTCCCATTCCCACCATTCCCATTGTTCCCATTCCCATTGTTCCCATTCCCATAATTCCCATTGTTCCCATTCCCACCATTCCCATTGTTCCCATTCCCACCATTCCCATTGTTCCCATTCCCACCATTCCCATTGTTCCCATTCCCACCATTCCCATTGTTCCCATTCCCACCATTCCCATTCCCATTGTTCCCATTCCCACCATTCCCATTCCCATCATTCCCATTTCGTCATTCTCATCCCCACTCCCATTCCATTTCCCTGGAATCTCCACTCCCATCATTCCCCTGGAATTCCCATTCCCCTGGAATCTCCACTCCCATCATTCCCCTGGAATCTCCACTCCCATCATTCCCCTGGAATGTTCCCATTCCCCTGGAATCCCCACTCCCGTCACTCCCACGGAACGTTCCCATTCCCACGGAATTCCCACTCCCATGGAATTCCCGCATGGAATATTCCCGTCCCGCTCACCGTGTGTGTCAGGGCCTGGCGCAGCCTCCGGTGGTGCCGCAGGTGCTGCAGCCGATCCTCGGGAACGCCGGGAGCGAACAGCATCCCGCAGGAGCCGCACTGCCGCGGGCCCAGAGAGTGCTGACCCGCGTCCTGGGAATGGGAAAAATGGGAATTCTGGGAATTCTGGGATAACTGGGAATGAACCCTGGGAATCCTGGGATAACCGGGGATGAACACAGGGAATGCCGGGAATGGGCAATGGGCAATGGGAACAGCATCCCGCAGGAGCCGCACTGCCGGGGACCCAGCGAGTGCTGACCCGCGTCCTGGGAATGGGAAAAATGGGAATTCTGGGAATTCTGGGAATGGGGAATGAACACCGGCAATTGCGGGATAACCAGGAATGAACACAGGGAATGCCGGGAATGGGCAATGGGAACAGCATCCCGCAGGAGCCGCACTGCCGCGGGCCCAGCGAGTGCTGACCCGCGTCCTGGAAATGGGGAAAAATGGGAAAAATGGGAATGGGGAATGAACACAGGGAATCCTGGGAATGGGCAATGGGCAATGGGAACAGCATCCCGCAGGAGCCGCACTGCCGGGGACCCAGGGAGTGCTGCCCCGCGTCCTGGAAATGGGGAAAAATGGGAATTCTGGGAATTCTGGGAATGGGGAATGAACACCGGGAATCCTGGGATAACCGGGGATGGACACAGGGAATGCCGGGAATGGGGAATGGGGAACGGAACAGCATCCCGCAGGAGCCGCACTGCCAGGGACCCAGGGAGTGCTGACTTGCGTCCAGTGGGAGGGAAAAACGGGAAAAATGGGAATTGTGGGAATGTGAGAATCCTGGGATAAACCAGGAATGAACACAGGGAATGTCGGGAATGTGGGAAAATTCAGGAATGGAAGTGCTGGGAATGATCACAGAAATGCTGGGAATGGGGAAGGGAAGAGAATCCACAGGATCCGCCCTGCCGGGGGCTCAGGGAATGCTGACCTGAGTCCTGACAGAGGGAAAATGGGAATGAACACCAGGAATTCTGGGAAAAATGGGAATTCTGGGAATGGGGGAAGTCCAGGAAAGAACAGAGGGAATGTCGGGAATGAGGGAAAGTTGGGAATGGGATAACCGGGAATGCACACAGGGAATGGCAGGAGTGGGGAAGGGAAGAGACCCAGCCCCCCCTGCCCTTCATCCCGATGGGAAAAACGGGAAAAACGGGAATTGTGGGGATGGGGGAATCCTGGGAACGAACGCAGGAAATCCTGGGATAACCAGGAATGCGGGAAAATTGGGAATGGGATAACCGGGAGCGCACACAGGGAATGCCGGGATTTCCCCTCAGGGAAAAACGTCCCTCAGGGATTCCCGGATTTCCCCTCCCATGGAAGGTTCTGGAACTGCGGAATTCCTGAACTGCCATTCCCAGGGAATTCCCAGATTTCTCCTCCCAAATCTCAGAATTCCTGAATTTCCCAGCCCAGGGAAAGTTCCAGAACGCCGGAATTCCCACGTTTTTCCACCCAGGGAACGTTCCCAGGGAATTCCCAGATTTCCCATCCCAGGGACCATTCCTAGGGAATTCCCAGCCCATGGAATGTTCTGGAATTCCCAGATTTCCCATCCCAGGGAATTCCCAGATTTCCCATCCCATGGAAAGTTCCAGACCCCCAGAATTCCCACGTTTTTCCACCCGGGGAACGTTCCCATGGAATTCCCAGATTTCCCCTCCCATGGAAGGTTCTGGAACTCCCAGAATTCCTGAATTGCCATCCCAGGAACCATTCCCAGATTTCCCCTCACAGGGAAGGTTCCAGAATTCCCAGATTTCCCCATCCCATGGAACATTCCCACATTCCCAGCCCATGGAAGGTTCCAGATCTCCAGAATTCCCAGATTTCCCCTCCGAGGGACCATTCCCAGGGAATTCACGAATTTCCCAATCCTATGGAAAGTTCTGGAACTCCCAGAATTCCTGAATTGCCATTCCCAGGGAATTCCCAGATTTCTTCTCCCAAATTCCAGAACTCCTGAATTTCCCATCCCAGGGAAAGTTCCAGAACCCCGGAATTCCCACGTTTTTCCACCCGGGGAACGTTCCCATGGAATTCCCAGATTTCCCCATCCCATGGAAGGTTCTGGAACTCCCAGAATTCCTGAAGTGCCATTCCCAGGGAATTCCCAGATTTCTCCTTCCAAATCTCAGAATTCCCAGATTTCCCAGCCCACGGAATGTTCTGGAATTCCCGGGATTCCCACATTTCCCATCCCAGTGAACGTTCCCAGGGAATTCCCAGATTTCCCAGCCCACGGAATGTTCTGGAATTCCCGGAATTCCCGTTTTCCTGCTGCTCTCACAATGATGAGCTGATCCCACGAGGATTCCCGGGATTTCCTGGGAGCTTTTCCAGAGGGACCGAACGGAGCCGGGAGCTCCTCCAGGGGCCTGGAAAAACAATGGGAAAAATAAATGGGAAAAGTGGGAAAAAATGGGAAAAATCAGGGAAAAAATCAGGGGAAAAATCAGGGGAAAACATGGGGGGTAAAAGGGAAAAAAAGTGGGAAAATAATGGGGAAAATGTGGGAAAATGGGATCTCACCTCCTCCTGCTGGGCAGGAAAATCGGGAAGAGCCCGGCCGGGCACGGAGAGCCTGGGAAAAAAAATGGGAAAATTCTGGGAAAATCCAGGAAAAATCCGGAAAAAAACGGAATTGTGAGCTCAGGGATTGCCAGTGGGAGTGCTGGGAATTCCAGGGCAGAATTCCCAAAAAATCCAGGGCAGAATTCCAAAAAATTCTGGGGAAATATTTCCAGGAATTCCAAGGTGGAATTCCCAAAAAATCCAGGGCAGAATTCCCAGAATTCCAGGGCAGAATTCCCGAGGTTTTCCTGAGGTTTTCCGCACTCACCCAATTCCTGCTGGGCCGGGGGATCCCGGGAATCCGAGCTCGTTCCAGAGGGTTCCTGGGAAAGAGGGAATTGCAGGAAAAATGGGAATTCTGGGGGTTTTACATGGAATTCGGGGGCTTTCAGGAATTCTGGGAAATGCCCAAGGAAATCTTGGATCAGTCAGAGAATTTGGGGATGTTGGGAAATCCAAGGATTTTCCTGGAATTCTGGGTTCATTCCCGGGGGTTTTGAGGAAATTTGGGGATGGGAAAGGGAGATTCCCAAAAATATCAAAAAAGTCCCAAGAAATTCCCTGAAATTCCAGAAAGATTCCCAAAGTTCTATGGAATTCCCTGACAGTGCTTGAAATTCCCAGGGAATTCCTGGGAATTCCCCAGAGTCCCCTGAAATTCCCAGAAATTCCCAGAAATTCTCTGACATTCCAAGGGACTTTCAGGGAAATTCCCAAAAATTCTGTGAAATTCCCTAAAAACCCCCTGAAATTTCAAAAAGTTCCCCAAAATTACCCCAAAATCCCAGAAATTCCCAGGAACTTCCCAAAATCCCCCGAAATTCCCAGAAATCCTTTGACATTGGAAGGAAATTCCCCAGGAAAATCTGTGAAAATTCCCAAGAAAGTTCCCAAGAAAATTCCCCACAATTCAGAAATTTCCCAAAATTCCCAAGGAAATTCCCTGAAATGCCCCAAAACATCCCCTGAAATTCTGAGGAATTCCCAGGAATTCCAAGGAAATTCCCTGAAATTTGCAGAAATTCCCAAGAAAATTCCCAAAAAATCCCAGAAACCCCCCCAAAATTCCCAAAAACATTTTCTGAGGTTCCAACAGAAATTCCCCAGAATTCCCAAAAATCCCCAGGAATTCCTTGAAAATCCCCCGAAATTCCCAAGAAAATTATCTGAAATTCCAATGGAAATTCCCAAGAAAATTCCCCAAAAAATTTCTTAAAAAACCCCAGAAATTCCGTGATAGTCCCCAGGAATTCCCTGAAAATCATTGAAAATTCCCCAAAATTCCCAGGGAAATTCCCAAGCAAATTTGAAGGAAATTCCCAGGAATTGCCAAAAATTCCCTGAAACTCCCCAAAATTCCCTGAAGTTCCTGGAAATCCCCAAGAAAATTTCCAGAAATTCTCCCCAAATCCCTGAAAATTCCCCAAATCCCCTGAAATTCCCAAGAAAATTCCCCCAAATTCCCAAAATTCCGGGATTCCCAGCCCTCCCTCACCTCCTTCCCGCTGCATTCCCGTTGCTTTTTCCCGGTTTTTTCCCGGTTTTCCTTGCCCGCCGTTTCCGGAAGGTTCCGCGCCGTTCCCGCCGGTTCCTGGGGATTCTCCCCGGGGCTTTTTTGGGATTTTCCCGGATTTTTCCGGGCTCTGCTCCCGCTGCGGAAGAAGGCGCCGCCCCGGGGGAGCCGCAACCGCGGCCGCACCCCGGCCTGGAGCACCCGGAACTGCCGGGGCTGGGAATCCCCGGAATTCCCGGAATTCCCAAAAATCCTGGGATTCCCAACCCTGGAAATCTGGGAATTCCCAACCCCAGAAACCTGGGAATTCCCAACCCCGGAAATCTGGCAATTCTTGAGCTCGGAAATCTGGGAATTGTCAGCGTTGGAAATTGGGGGATTTCCAGCAATCCCAGAATTCTGAGAATTCCCAAGCTTGGAAATCTCAGAATTCCCGAGTTTGGAAATCTGGGAATTCCCAGTGTTGGAAATGTGGGAATTCTCCAGTTTGGAAATCTGAGAATTCTCGGCCTTGGAAATCTGGGAATTGCCAAGTCCACAATTCCCAGCCAGAGAAATCTGGGAATTCTTGGCCTTGGAATCCTGGGAATTCCCAGCACTGAAATTCTGGGAATTCCTGAGCTGGGAAATCTGGGAATTTGCAGTCCCAGAAATCTGGGAATGCTCAGGCTGGGAATTGGCACCAATCCCTGAACTCTGGGAATTCTCAATGTTGGAAATCTGGGAATTCCTGAGCTCAGGTTTCTGGGAATTCCCAATGTTGGAATTCCAGGAATTCCCACTGCCTTTCCCCTTGGAATTCCCTTTGGAGCTGCTGTGACTCTTCTTGGAATTCCCGCATTTCCCAGCAGAATTCCCAAATTTCCCAGCAGAATTCCCGGATTTCCTGTTGGATTTCCCGCCAAACCTCCCGACCCCCAAATTCCCAGCTCTGGAATTCCCAGAATTCCCGGAATTCCGGGATTTTTCCGGGATTTTCCCCGTTCCCAGCAGCTCCCGCAGCCGTTTCCTCTCCAGGGGATCCAGGTAATTCCTGTGCCCGTAGAAAACCCCCACGGAAAAGTGGGAACTCCGGGCAATTCCCAAATTTCCTGACAGAATTCCCAAATTTTCTGCTGGAATTCCCGAATTCCCCGCCAGAATTCCCAAATTTTCTGCTAAAATTCCCAAATTTTCTGCCGGAATTCCCGGATTTCCCGCTGGGAGCTGCAGTTTCCGGGACGGCGCCGGTTTCTCCCGGATTTCCTGCTCGGAATTTGGGGAATTTGGGGAATTCTGGGACGCAGATCCCAGAGCAGCTCGGGGCCGTTTCAGCAGCGGGGTCCGGAATTCCGAGGAGCTGGAAAAAAAAAAAAACGGGAATTTCAAATTTTGGGGGATTTGGGGATTTTTGGGGATTTGGAAATTTCAGGGGTTTGGGGAAATTTGGGAATTTTTGGGGATTTTTTTTAGGGGGGATTTTTGGACATTTTTTGGTTTTATGGGATTCATTGGGATTTGGAGATAGTTTTGGGATTTTGGAAATTTGGGGATTTTGGCAAACTGGGATTTTAGAGAATTTGGAGTTCTTGGGAATTTTGGGGATTTGGAGACTTCAGGGATTTGGGGGAAATTTGTGGATTTTTTGGGATTTTTTTATTGTACTTTTGGAAATTTTGGGGAATTTTTGGAGATTTTTGGTTTTTTGGAATTCATTGGGATTTTGGAAATTTTGGGATTTTGAGATTTTTGAGGCATTTCTGAATTTTGGAGATTTTGGGAATTTTTGGGGATTTTGGAAATTTCTGTGATTTTTGGGGGGATTCTGAGGGATTTTGGGAATTTGCCGAATTTTGGGGTTTGGGGATTTTTGGGACCTTGAGATTCTTGGAGATTTTGGGGGATTTTTGTATTTTTGGGGATTTTTTGGATATTTTGGAGTTTTTAGGATTTCTGGAAATTTTGGGAGCTTTTGGGCATTTTTGTGCATTTTGGGTTTTTCTGGGGGGGATTTTCAAATTTGGGGGATTTTGGGAATTTTGGGGGATTTTGAGTTTTGGGGGTTTTTGGAAATTTCTGTGATTTTTGAGGCTTTTTGCGGGGATTTTTTGTGATTTTGGGCATTTTTAGAAATTTTAGGGGGTTTGGAGGATTTTTTTTTGATTTTGGGGATTTGGGGGGGGATTGAGGAGTTTGGATATTTTTGAGATTTATGGAATTTGGGGGTTTTGGGATTTTGATAATTTTGGAATTTTGTTGTATTTCTTGAGATTTTTGGGGATTTTGCAAATTTTTGTGATTTAGGGCATTTTTGGGGGGGAATTTTTGGGGGTTTTTTTGAGTTTTTGGGATTATGGGGGGAATTTTTGGGGATTTGGGAATTTCAGGGTTTTTTGGGGATTTGGGGGTTTTTGGGTTTCAGGTTGTCGGGATTTTGGGATATTTGGGATTCTGGGGGGATTTTGGGGGGATTTTTTTGGGGTTTTTGGGGTCTCACCTGTCGGGCTCCCGGCTCCGTTTCCGGGGCGTTCCGGAGCTGCTGCAAATCCAGGAGGGAGTTCAGGGCTTGGGAGGGAATTCCAGGGAAATCCCAATCCCAAAATCCCTAAATTCCCAAATCCCCAAACCCCAACCCCCAAATTTCCCAACCCCAAAAACTCAAAAACCCCAAAATCCCCAAATCCCTAAAGCCCCAAAACCCAAACCAAACTCCAAAACCCCCAAAAAAACCAAACCCCAAAAAATCCCCAAAACCCCAAAATCCCCAAATCCCCAAAACCCAAACCAAACTCCAAAACCCCCCAAAAAACCAAACCCCAAAAAATCCCCAAAACCCCAAACCCCAAATCCCCAGCTGGGGGTTCCGGTTCCCCTCAGAGCCCCAGTCCCAGCCCAGAGCCCTTGGAGCTCCATCAGAGCTCCCTCGGAGCTCCATCACAGTCCACCTTGGAGCTTCATCTGAGCCGCCCTCGGAGCTCCATCCGAGCCGCCTCGGAGCTCCATCACAGTCCACCTTGGAGCTTCATCTGAGCCGCCCTCGGAGCTTCCCCTCAGAGCTCCATCTGAGCCCTCCTCGGAGCTCCATCCCAGTCCACTGTGGAGCTTCATCTGATCCCCCCTCGGAGCTTCACCTCAGAGCTCCATCTGAGTCCCCTCGGAGCTTCATCTGAGCCCCCCTCGAAGCTTCCCCTCAGAGCTCCATCACAGCCCCCCTCGGAGCTCCAGATCCCGGCCCAGAGCCCTCGGACCCCCACCACGCTTCCTCAAAGCTCATCAGAGCCCCCCAGAGCTCCTCAAAGCCGGCCCCAAATGCTGGCCTGGAGACCTCAGAGCCCCCTTGGAGCCCCTCCCGAGCTCCTCAGAACCCCTCAGAGCCGCAGCCTCCTCGGAGCTCTCTCTGAGCCCCTCTGATCCTCCTAAGAGCGCTTCGGAGCCTCCTCAGAGTTCCCGCAAAGGCCCCTCGGAGCTCCCTCAGAGTCCCCTCACCGCTTCCTCAGCGCCCCTTGGAGCTCCCCCTGATCCTCCTCAGAGCCCCCTCATATCCCCTCAGAGCCTCTTCAGAGTTCCCGCAAAGCCCCCTCGGGCCTCCCCACAGAGCCCCTTGGAGCCCACTCGGATCCCCTCGGAGCTCCCCCCAGATCTCCCTTCAGAGCCCCTTGGAGCTCCCTCTGATCCTCCTCAGAGCCCCCTCAGGTCTCCATTAGAGGCCCCTGAGTGCTTCCTCACAGCCTCTCAGAGCTCCCTCACAGCTCCATCAGAGCCTCCTCAGTGCTCCCTCAGAGCCCCTTGGAGCTCCCTCGGAACCTCCTCAAAGCCCCCTCCATCAGAGCTGCTCGGAGCTCCCTGAGAGCGCCCTCAGAGCCTCCTGAGAGCTCCCGCAAAGCCGCCTCGGAACCCACTCAGGTCCCACTCCTGCCTCAGAACCCCTCGGAGCTCCCGCAAAGCCCCCTCGGAACCCCCGCAAAGCCCCCTCGGAACCTCTTGGAGCCCATTCCACTCACATCCCCTCAGAGCTCCCCTGGAGCTCCATCAGAGCCCCTTGGAGCCCACTCACATCCCCTCAGAGCTACATCAGAGCCCCTTGGAGCCCACTCACATCCCCTCAGAGCTCCCCTGGAGCTCCATCAGAGCCCCTTGGAGCCCATTCCACTCACATCCCCTCAGAGCTCACCTGGAGCTCCATCAGAGCCCCTTGGAGCCCACTCACATCCCCTCAGAGCTCCCCTGGAGCTCCATCAGAGCCCCTTGGAGCCCACTCACATCCCCTCAGAGCTCCCCTGGAGCTCCATCAGAGCCCCTTGGAGCCCACTCACATCCCCTCAGAGCTCCATCAGAGCCCCTTGGAGCCCACTCACATCCCCTCAGAGCTCCCCTGGAGCTCCATCAGAGCCCCTTGGAGCCCACTCACATCCCCTCAGAGCTCACCTGGAGCTCCATCAGAGCCCCTCGGAGCCCACTCACATCCCCTCAGAGCTCACCTGAAGCTCCATCAGAGCCCCTTGGAGCCCACTCACATCCCCTCAGAGCTCCCCTGGAGCTCCTCCACTCACATGCCCTCAGAGCTCCCCTGGAGCTCCATCAGAGACGCCCAAGAGTTCCCTCACAGTGAGGCAGAGCAGAAATTCTCCAGAGCAGAAATGCATTTGGATTTAGGTGAAATGTACATCTAGTTTGAAAATATAGCTGGTTTAGTCTGACTGCCCGTTCTCGTAAAAAGCCCAGGCTCAGAGAAACTGCTTCAGCCAAAGGACAGAGATAAAGGGGGAGAGACAGAGAGACAAAAACCTGCTATGAGAGCAGGTTAACCTGACCTAGGAATTGTTTCTGATAAAGAAGAACTAGCGGCAAATGTCACCCGAAATTTGCAAAAATGAATATGCATGAACCTATTGTAAAATTGCACGCTGAAGTATTTCAGAGGGGGATAAAAAAGGATCTGGAATTCCAGAGGCATGCATGTCTTTTAAGGAGAGTAATCTCCACATGCATCCGGCGCTGTAATAATAAACATAGCGGAGGTAATAAACTTTCACAAAGCTGTGGAGTTTTGTTTGTCCCCGCAAAACAACAGCTCCGTCAGAGCCCCCTCAAAGCTGCTCAGTGCTCCATCAGAGCCCCTTGGAGCTCTCTCGAAGCCCCTCTGATCCTCCTCAAAGCCCCATCAAATCTGCTCGAAGATCCCGCAAAGCCCTCTCGGAGTTCTCTCAGAGCCCCTCAGAGACCCCTCAAAGCCTCCACGGAGCCTCCCTTAGAGCTCCATCAGAGCCCCCTCAGAGCTCCATCAGAGCCCACTCAGAGCTCCATCAGAGCCCCCTTGGATCTCCATCAGAGCCCCCTCAGAGCTCCATCAGAGCCCACTCAGAGCTCCATCAGAGCCCACTCAGAGTTCCATCAGAGCCCCCTTGGATCTCCATCAGAGCCCCCTCAGAGCCTCCTCACAGCTCCCGCCTCAGAACTCCTTCACAGCCCCCTCAGAGAGCCCCCTCAAAGAGCCCCCTAAGAGCTCCCCCAGAGTCCCCTCAGAGCCTCTCCACAGCCCCCTCAGAGCCCCCTCGGAGCCGCTTCCTCACCTCAGCGCCGCCTCCGCCATGGCTGCTTCCCGCCTTCAGCCTCGCGCCTTCGAACCGCCCGCCCTGCGCTCCCATTGGCTGAGCGCCGCGTCATCCAGCTGTGCTCCCTCGCCATTGGTTGAACAGCGCGCGGCTCCGGGTTGTGCCCGCCCCGGCTGCTTTGCAGCCAATCAGAGAGCGCGGCTCTCCGCGCGGGCACTCCATTAGACTACAGCTCCCAGCGTGCTGTGCGAGAACACAGCGGCTCTTCCTCGCTCTGCGGCGCGCGGGGGCTGATGGGAGTTGTAGTCTCTCGTCCGCGCGTCCCGGGCGCGGGAGATTCTGAGGGAAGGGAAGGAATGCGGAAGGGTTGGGAGTTAATGGGCGGGTAACGAGGCGCTAATTAAGGATTCTTGTGTTAATTACGGCACCGGGGAGCTGCTGTGGGCGGGCATCCCTTCCACCGCCCCGGGGTGCTCCAAGCCCCAGTGGCCAGCATGGGAAAAGGGGAAAAACGGGTAAAAGGAGAAAAGGCGGCTCTTGAGTGGATCTTTCACATTTTATCCACCAAAACTCCAAATAAATTCTCCTTTATTGCTCTGATATGGCCCAGCTGGGAAGGTATGGTTCCCTTTTGGTGATCGATCCCTAGCCTGGGATGTTCATTCGGTTCAAATTGTTGAATCCCCCCCATTTTCGGGGATAAAAAAAGGAAAAAAATTGGGGAAGAGAGGGAAAAGGAGGGGGAAGAGGAAAGGGGGGAAGAAAGGAAAGGAAACAAGGAATGAGATGAGAGAAAGGAAAGGGAAAAGAGGGAAAGGGAAGGGGGTGAAAATAGCGGGAAGGAGAAAGAAAAAAGGAAAAGAGAAAGAAAGGAAAAGGGGAAATGGGAAGAGGAAAAGGAAAGGGGAAAAGAGGAGGTAGTGAAGGAAAGAGAGGAAAAAACCAAGGCGAGAAAAAAAAAGGAAAGAAAAGGAAAAAACAAGACATCCCCCACGGCACTGCGCATGCGCAGCGAGATTTTCCGTACGGTGTCATGGCCGCCCTCACAGAGGCGGTTCTGTTTTCCGTACAGTGTCATGGCCGTTTTGCGCACGCGCAGTTCCATTTTCCGTAAGCTATCATGGCCGCCCTCTTACACGCAGATCTATTTTCCGTACAGTGTCATGGCCGTTCGGCGCATGCGCAGTGACGTTTATGAACGGCATAACGGCCAGTGTGCGCACGCGCAGTGGGATTTCCGTACAGTGTCATGGCCGCCCGCACACGCGCAGCTTTCGTTACCGAGCACTCCATATCTGCTCTGCGCATGCGCATTCTCCGCACGCAGCTCTGATGTCATTACGCACGGCCCCTTCCCTGCCGGGCCTTCCCTGCGGAGGAGGCGGCGGAGCCCCGGGACGGGCCCGGGAAAAACCGGGATAAAAACGGGATAAAGCGGGAAAACCGGGATAAACCCGGGATAACCGGGAGCGCCGGGAGCAGCGGGATCAGCGCCGCCGCAGCCATGGTGTTCTACTTCACCTCCAACGGTGAGAGAGGGAATTCCCGGGAATTCTCGGGGAATCCCCGCCCCAATCCCCTTTTCCCGCCAATTCCCGCTGCAATTCCCGCCCTGCTCCCCAATTCCCGCCCTTTTCCTGCAGCCCCCCCGGAATCCCCGCAGTTCCCGGGATTTCTCCTTTCCCCGAGGTTTTCCCACGGGATTTTCCCACGAGTTCCGGAATTCCCGCGGGAAAACAAATCCCGGGAGTGTTCCTGCCGGGAATTCCCGGGGAAAACCGGGAATGGCTCCGCAAAATCCGGGAATTCTCCTTGAATTCCCAATTTGGTGCCGAATTTCAGGGGGTGACTTTTCCTGGATTTTCCTGCAGTTTTCCAGGACTTTTCCTTCATTTTTTCTGGATTTTCCCTGCATTTTCCAGCCCAATCCGGGACTATTTTCAATTCCCACTTTCCCATAAGGATTTTTTGGGATTTTGGGAATTTTATGATGCAACTATTCCAAAATAAAAGGCAGGAGCAGGGTGGAATTTGGGAATTTTGGGAGGAATTTGGGAATTTTGAGAATTCCAGCCGGAATGTGCCGGAATTCCCAGGCATCCAACCCCACAGGAATTCCAGATTTCCCTGGAAAAGCCCAGGGAGGGAATTTGGGCTCCCCAAAAAACCTGGGGAAAAAATTCCCAGGAGAGAATTCCCAGGAATCCAGAAATTCTGCTGGATTTTGGGGTTTTTTCCTGAGTTTTTCATGGATCCGTTCCTGGATCGTTTTCCATGGGGGTTTCTAAGGATCCAATCCCGAGTTTCCAAAGATCCAGTCCCAGGTTTTCCATGGCTCTGTTCCCAGGTTTCCATGGATCCATTCCATGGTTTTTATTGATCCATTCCTGGGTTTTCCATGGATCCAATCCCGGCTTTTCCCCGGGTTTCCCATTAATCCCTTCCTGGGTTTCCCATGGATCCATTCCGGGTTTTCCATGGATCTTTTCCTGGGTTTTCCATGGGTCCAGTCCTGGGTTTTTCATGGATCCATTCCCAGGTTTTGCTTAGATCCGTTCCCAGGTTATTCCCAGGTTTTGCTTGGATCCATTCCTCGGTTTCCGTTGATCCATTCCCGATTTCCATTGATCCAATCCCAAGATTTTCCATGGATCCATTTCAGGTTTTCCATGGATCCATTCCTGGTTTTCCATGGGGGTTCCCATGGATCCATTCCCTGGTTTTCCACTGATCCATACCTGGGTTTTCCATTGATCCTTTCCTGATTTCCATTAATCCATTCCTGAGTTTTCCATGGATCCATTCCCGGCTTTTTCCCAGGTTTCCATGGATCCACTCCCACTTCTCCATGGATCCATTCCGGGTTTTGCATCAATCCAATCCCAGTTTCCCATGGATCCATCCCGGGTTTTCCATGGAACCATTCTGGAGTTTTTCCCCAGGTTTCCATGGATCCATTCCTGGGTTCTCCGTGGATCCATTCCCAGGTTTTCCATGGATCCATTCCTGGGTTTTTCCTGGGTTTTCCATGGATCCATTCCGTGGTTTTCATTCATCTGTCCCCAGGTTTTCCATGGATCCAATCCCGTATTTCCCATGGGTCCATTCCCAGGTTTTCCATGGATGTATTCCTGGGTTTTCCCTGGGTTTTCCATGGATCCATTCCATGGTTTTCATTCATCCATTCCCAGGTTTTCCATGGATCCAATCCCGGATTTCCCATGGGTCCATTCCCAGGTTTCCACACATCCATTCTGGGTTTTTCATGGATCCATTCCTGGGGTTCTCCATAGATCAGTTCCTGAGTTTTCCATGGATCCATTCCATAGTTTTCATTGATCCACTCCCGGGTTTTCCATTAATCCATTCCCGTGTTTTCTATGGATCCATTCCTGGGTTTTCCATGGATCCATTCCCAGGTTTCTCCCAGGTTTTCCCCAAGTTTTCCATGGATCCATTCCAGTTTTTATGCACCTATTTGTGGGTTTTCCATGGATCCATTCCCGGGTGGTTTCCATGGATCCCTTCCGGGTTTCCCATGGATCCATTCCTATTTTTCATTAATCCATTCCCGGGGTTTCCCCGGATTTCCCATGGATCCATTCCCCGTTTTCACGAATCCATTCCTGGTTTTCCCGCAGCCGCTGCCGCTGTCTACACCATCTACATGGGCAAGGACAAGTACGAGAGTGAGTGACCCACCGGGAATTCTGGGAGTTTTTGGGAATTCTGGGGATTGTTTTTTGAGTTTTGGAAATTCTCTGGGAAATTTTTGGGTTTTTGGGGGGAAATTTTGGGAATTGCAGGAATGAATTTGGAATTTCTTGGAGGACTTTGTGGATCACTTTGGGGGAATTTCAGGAATTGTTTGGGGAATTATTTCAGGAGTTTTTGTGGGAATTTTCTATTTTCAGAATTTCAGTTTTTGGGGGAAGGTCTATTTTCAGAATTTCAGGGATTTTTTGGGGGGGGGAATTTTGTGGCTGGTTTTGGGATGGGAATCCTGGGATTTGGAGTGGGAATCCCAGGATTTGAGATCGGGATTCTGGGATTTTGGGATGGGAGTCCTGGGACTTGGGGTGGGAATTCCTGGTTTAGGGTGGGATTTTCAGGCTGGATTTGGGGTTACAGTTCTGGGATTTGTGGCAGGATTTGGGGCTGGAATCTGGGAATTTAGGGCTGGATTTGGGGCAGGGGTCCTGGATTTGGGGCTTGAATCCTGGGATTTGGGTTGGAATCCCTGGATTTGGGGTGGGAATTCTGGGATTTGGGTTGGAATCCCTGGATTTGGGGTGGGAATTCTGGGATTTGGGTTGGAATCCCGGATTTGGGGCTGACCCCGTTCCCGTTCCCGCAGACGAGGACCTGATCAAGTACGGGTGGCCCGAGGACGTCTGGTGAGCGCCGGGATCCCGGAATTCCACCGGGAAATCGGGAATGGGGATCTGGGGGGGCTGCAGGAGCTGGGGGTGGGGGGATCAGGGGTCCTGGATTCCCATGGATCCCATTTGGATCCCGTTTGTTCCCTTAGATTCCAGTTGTTTCCCAGGATCCTGGATTCCCTTGGATCCCATTTCTTCCCATGGATCCCAGTTGTTTTTCTGGATCCCATTTCTTCCCATGGATCCCATTTGGATCCTGTTTGTTTCCCCGATCCCACTGGATTCCCCTGGATCCCATTTTTCCCTGATTCCTTTTGATTCCTGAATCCTTTTTGTTCCCCTTGATCCCATTTGTTCCCTTGGATCCCATTTCTCCGGATCCCATTTTTCCCCCTGGATGATCTCATTTTTCCCTGATCCCATTTGAATCCCGTTTCCCCCTTGATCCTGTTTGTTCCCTGGCTCCCATTTGCTTCCCTGATCCCATCTGGATCCTGTTTGTTTTCCCAGATCCCATTTTTCCCCTGGATCCTGTTTCCCCCTTGATCCCCCTTGTTCCTCTGATCCCATCTGGATCCCATTGGATTTCCCTGGATGCCATTTCCCCTGGATCCTGTTTGTTCCCCTGGATCTCATTTGGATCCCATTTGTTCCCCTGGATCCCAATGGTTTTCCCTGGATCCCGTTTGTCCCCTGGATCCTTTTTGTTCCTCTGATCCTGATCCTGTTTGTTCCTTTGGATCTCGCTTGTTCCCCTGGATCCCATTGGATTCTCCTGGATCCTGTTTGTTTCCTTGGTCCTGTTTGGGTCCCATTTTTCCCTGGATCCTGTTTTTCCCTGATCCCATTTGGATCCCATTTGTTCCCCTGGATCCCATTTTCCCCTGATCCCATTTGGATCCCATTTTTCCCTGGATTCTGTTTTTTCCCTGGATCCCACAGGATTTCCCTGGATCTTGTTTGCCCCCTGGATCCCATTTGTTTCCCTGATCCCATCTGGATCCTGTTTGTTTTCCCAAATCCCATTTGTTCCTCTGGATCCCATTTGTCCCCTCGGTCCCATTTGGATCCCATTGGATTCCCCTGGATCCCATTTGTTCCCCTGGATCCCGTTTGTCCCCTGGGTCTCATTTGGATCCCATTGGATTCTCCTGGATCCCATTTGTTTCCCTGATCCCGTTTTTCCCCTGGATCCCATTTTTCCTTGGATTCTGTTTTTTCCCTGGATCCCACAGGATTTCCCTGGATCTTGTTTGTCCCCTGGATCCCATTTGTTTCCCTGATCCCATCTGGATCCTGTTTGTTCCTGTGGATCCCATTTGTTCCCCTGGATCCCGTTTGTCCCGTGTCCCATTTGGATCCCATTGGATTCCCCTGGATCCCATTTGTTTCCCTGATCCCGTTTTTCCCCTGGATCTCATTTTTCCCTCATCCCATTTGAATCCCATTTGAATCCCATTTTTCCCTGATCCCATTTGTCCCCTGGATCCTTTTTGTTCCTCTGATCCCATTTGTTCCCTGGATCCCATTTGGATCCCGGTTGTTCCCCTGGATCCCGTTTGTTTCCTTGCTCCTGTTTGGATCCCATTTTATTTCCCTGGATCCCATTTGTTCCCCTGGATCCCGTTTGTTTCCTTGGTCCTCTTTGGATCCCATTGGATTTCCCCGGATCCCGCTTCCCCCTGATCCCCTCTGTTCCCCGGATCCCGTTTGTTTCCCTGATCCCGTTTGGATCCCATTTTCCCTGGATCCTGTTTGTCCCCCTGCATCCCATTGGATTTCCCTGGATCCCATTGGATTTCCCTGGATCCCGCTTCCCCCTGATCCCCTCTGTTCCCCGGATCCCGTTTGTTTCCCTGATCCCGTTTGGATCCCATTTTCCCTGGATCCTGTTTGTCCCCCTGCATCCCATTGGATTTCCCTGGATCCCATTGGGTTTCCCTGGATCCCATTGGATTTCCCTGGATCCCATTTGTTCCCCTGGATCCCACTTCCCCCGATCCTCTCTGTTCCCCGGATCCCGTTTGTTTCCCTGATCCCGTTTGGATCCCGTTTGTCCCTGTGGATCCCATTTCCCCCTGGATCCCGTTTGTTTCCCCAGTCCCGTTTGCACCTCATTTTTCCCTGGATCCTGTTTGTTCCCATGGATCCCATTGGGATCCCGTTTGTTCCCCTGGATCCCATTTTCCACTGATCCTGTTTGGATCCTGTTTATTTTCCCAAATCCCATTTGTTTCCCTGATCCCGTTTGTTCCCCTGGATCCCATTTTCCCCTGATCCTGTTTGGATCCTGTTTGTTTTCCCAAATCCCATTTGTTTCCCTGATCCCGTTTGTTCTCCTGGATCCCATTTCTTCCCATTTGGGTCCCGTTTGTTCCCCTGCATCCCAGTGGATTTCCCCGGATCCCGTGTGTTCTGTGGATCCTGTTTGTTTTCCCAAATCCCATTGGTTTCCCTGGATCCCATATTTTTCCCTGGATCCTGTTTGTTGCCCTTGATCCCATTTGCTCCCCTGGATCCCATTGGATTTCCCCTGGATCCCATTTCCCCCCTGACTCCATTTGTTCCCCTGATCCCGTTTTTCCCCTGATCCCGTTTTTCCCCTGGATCCTGCTTCATTCCCAACTTTTCTCCCATTTTCCCCAGTCCTCTCCTCGGGATTCCCAGGAATTCTCCCCCCAAGGCCCCGTTCCCTGTGGGGATGATCCTGGATTCCCATGGATTTGGGATCGGCAATTCCCAGGGCTGGCTCCGGGCTGGAATTCCCAGAATTGCCGGCTCAGAATTTCCAGACTGGCTCCGGGCTGGAATTCCTGGAATTGCCAACTCAGAATTCCCAGGCTGGCTCCGGGCTGGAATTCCTGGAATTGCCAACTCAGAATTCCCAGGGCTGGCTCCAGGCTGGAATTCCTGGAATTGCCAGCTCAGAATTCCCGGGCTGGCTCCGGGCTGGAATTCCTGGAATTGCCAACTCAGAATTCCCAGGCTGGCTCCGGGCTGGAATTCCCGGAATTGCCGGCTCAGAATTCCCAGGGCTGGCTCTGGCTCTGGGGAATTCCTGCAATTCCTGGGTTGCAATTCCCAGAATTCCCGGAATTCCTGGATCAGTTTTCCTGCTGTTCCCGCAGGTTCCATGTGGATAAACTCTCCTCAGCCCACGTCTACCTGCGGCTGCACCAGGTAATTCCAGGGAGAACCTTGGGAAAATCTTGGGAGGAATTCGGGAAAATCTTGGGAAAACCTCAGCGAAACCTCAGGAAAAACTTGGGAAAAACCTCAGGAAAAACTCGGAGAAACCTTGGGATAACTTTGCAAAAACCTTGGGAAAATCGGGATATCCTCTGGGAAACCACAGGATAAACCTTGGAAAAGCCTTGGGAAAACATTGGGGAAACCTTGGGAAAAACTTGGGAAAAATCTCGGGAAAACCTGGATGTCCCCTGGGAAACCACGGGAAAAACAGTGGGAAAAACTCAGGAAAAATACAGAATAAACTCAGGGAAAATCTCAGGAAAAACCTTGGGAAAAACCTCAGGAAAATCAGGGAAAAACCCTGCAAGAAGAGGGATTACCCCCAAGGAAAACTTGGGAAAAACCTTTGGGAAAACGGGGATATTCCTCGTGAAACCTTGGGAAAAATGGGAAAAATCTCGGGGAAAGTTGGATATACCCTGGAAAACCACATGAAAAGCCAGGATGTCCCAGGGGAAACCTCGGGAAAAACCTTGGGAGAATCAGGAGAACTCTTGGGAAAATTGGGATATCCCTTGGGAAACCTTGGGAAAAGTTGGGATATTTCTTGGGAAACGTGGGGATATTTTCTGGAAACCTGGGGAAAAGGGGATGTAAAAATGGGATGAGTTGGAAATTTGGGAATCTTGGAATTTGGGAATTCCCCGCAGGGCCAGACCATGGACGACATCCCCAAGGAGGTGCTGAGCGACTGCGCCCACCTGGTGAAGGCCAACAGCATCCAAGGTACCCAGGAAAAAAATGGGAAAAAATGAGAGAAAAATTGGGAAAATGGGAGAAAAATAGGAAATCCCAGGAAAAAAACAAAACAAAAAAAAAAAAAAAAAACAAAACCACGAAATCCTGGGAAAAACATTGGGAAACCCCAGAAAAAACCTCAGGAAATCCTGAGAAAGCCACTGGGAAATTCCAGAAAACCCCAGAAAATCTTGGGATAACCCCGGAAAATCCAGGCAAAACCCTGGGAAATGCCAGGAAAGCCTGGGAAAACTCCAGGAAAACCTGAACTTTCTCTGGTTATTTTTCCCCATTTTTTCCCCATTTTTGCCTTTTTTCACCCCATTTCCTGCAGGCTGCAAGCTGATCCCCTTTTTAGCTGTTTTAATCTCATTTTTGCCTGGTTTTGCCCCATTTCCAGGCTGCAAGCTGAGCTCGGTGGCCGTGGTTTACCCCATTTTTGATCATTTTTCCCATTTTTGCCCATTTTCGCCCCATTTCCAGGCTGCAAGCTGAGTTCAGTGACCGTGGTTTATCCGTTTTTGCCCATTTTCCCCCATTTTCACCCCGTTTCCCGCGGGCTGCAACCTGAGCTCAGTGACCGTGGTTTATTCGTTTTTATCCATTTTTATCCTGTTTTTTCCCATTTCCCCCCGTTTCTGCCCCGTTTTTAGGCTGCAAGCTGAGCTCGATGATGGTGGTTACCCCATTTTATCCCATTTAATGCCATTTTTGCCCATTTTCCCCTATTTTTCCATTTGCCCCATTTCCCGCAGGCTGCAAGCTGAGCTCGGTGACCGTGGTTTATCTGATTTTATCCTTTTTTTTTTACTGTTTTTGCCCTTTTTCGCCCTGTTTCGTTTCCAGGCTGCAAGCTGAGCTCGGTGACCGTGGTTTATCCGATTTTATCCATTTTTTTTTACTGTTTTTGCCCTTTTTCGCCCCGTTTCGTTTCCAGGCTGCGAGCTGAGCTCGGTGACCGTGGTTTACCCCATTTTACCCCATTTTTATCAATTTTTGCCCTTTTTTGCCCGTTTTCTCCCCGTTTTTAGGCTGCAAGCTGAGCTCGGTGACCGTGGTTTATCCGATTTTATCCATTTTTTTTTTACTGTTTTTGCCCTTTTTCGCCCCGTTTCGTTTCCAGGCTGCGAGCTGAGCTCGGTGACGGTGGTTTGCCCCATTTTTAACTGTTTTATCCTGTTTTTGCCCTTTTTTGCCCGTTTTCACCCCGTTTCCAGGCTGCAAGCTGAGCTCGGTGACCGTGGTTTACACGCCCTGGAGCAACCTGCGCAAAACGCCCGACATGGACGTGGGGCAGATTGGCTTCCACCGCAGCAAGGACGTGAGTGGGACGGGAATGGGAATGGGAATGGGAATAATCTGGGAATGAATCTGGGAATGTGGGAATGGGATCAGATCGGCTTCCACCGCAGCAAGGACGTGAGTGGGATGGGATAAATCTGGGAATAAATCTGGGAATTTGGGAATGGGGTCAGATCGGCTTCCACCGCAGCAAGGACGTGAGTGGGATGGGATAAATCCGGGAATTTGGGATTGGGAATTTGGGAATGGGAACAGATCGGCTTCCACCGCAGCAAGGACGTGAGTGAGATGGGACAAATCTGGGAATAAATCTGGGAATTTGGGAATAAATCTGGGGATTGGGAATGGGGTCAGATCGGCTTCCACTGCAGCAAGGATGTGAGTGGGATGGGATAAATCTGGGAATTTGGGATTGGGAATTTGGGAATGGGGGAATGGGGTCAGATCGGCTTCCACTGCAGCAAGGACGTGAGTGAGATGGGATAAATCCGGGAATTTGGGAATAAATCTGGGAATTTGGGAATGGGGTCAGATCGGCTTCCACCGCAGCAAGGACGTGAGTGGGATGGGATAAATCTGGGAATTTGGGATTGGGAATTTGGGAATTTGGGAATGGGATCAGATCGGCTTCCACCGCAGCAAGGACGTGAGTGGGATGGGATAAATCCGGGAATTTGGGATTGGGAATTTGGGAATAAATCTGGGGATTGGGAATGGGAACAGATCGGGTTCCACCACAGCAAGGATGTGAGTGGGGGAATGGGAATAAATTGGGAATAATATGGGAATGGGAAATGGGAATGGGATCAGATTGGCTTCCACTGCAGCAAGGATGTGAGTGAGAGAGGGGAATAAATCTGGGAGTTTGGGAATGAATCTGGGAATGGGAATATGGGAATGGGATCAGATCACCTTCCATCGGCACAAGGACATGAGACAGACACGGGAAATCTGGGAATTTGGGAATGGGAACAGATCGGCCTCTACTGCAACAGGGACGTGAGTGAGGGGCGGGAATGGGAATAAAAAATCTGGGAATGTGTAAATGGGAATGGGAACACGTAGGCTTCCACCAGCACAAGGACGTGAGAGATGGGAATAAATCTGGGGATAAATCTGGGAATTCCGGAATGAATCTGGGAATTTGAGAATGTGGGAATGGGACCAACGAGAATGGGGGAATGGGAAAAGCAGGGATTGGGAATGGGAGCAGATTGGCTTCCACCAGCACAAGGACATGAGAGACACAGGAATGGATATGGGAATAAATCTGGGAATGTGGGAATGGGAACAGTGGGAATTGGAAGTGGGAATGGGAGTGGGAACAGATCAGCTTCCACCAATTTATTCCCATTCCTATGTACCTGACCACAAGGAGGTGAGGGACATGGGAATGGGAATAAATGTGGGAATTTGGGAACAAAGGAATGTGGGAGTGGGAATGGGAATGAGAATGTGGGAATGGGAACAGCGGGAATTGGAAGTGGGAATGGGAGTGGGAACAGATCAGCTTCCACCAGCACAAGGAGGTGAGGGACATGGGAATGGGAATAAATGTGGGAATTTGGGAACAAAGGAATGTGGGAGTGGGAATGGGAATAAGAATGTGGGAATGGGAACAGCGGGAATTGGGAATGGGGAACCTCGGGAATCAGTTTGGGAATAGGAACCTCAGGAATTTGGGAATGGTCATTGGGAATCTGGCAATGGAAACAATGGGAGCAGCGGGAACTGGGAATGGGAACAACAGGAACGTGGGAATGGGAACATGGGAATGGGAACAGTGGGAATGGGAACAATGGGAACAGTGGGAATGTGGGAATGATCTTTTGGAATCTGGGAATGGGAACCTCGGGAATCCAGGAATGGGAACACCGGGAACATTCTGCATTCCCAATTTCCCCCACAATTCCCAACACAAACCAGGACTGGGACGTTTGTCCCGTTGGGAGCTGCCCCCATTCCCGGATTTCCTGCAGTTCCCGGCATCGCCAGCAGAGCGCAGCACCGGGACACATCACCTGTTGGGAACAGCCCCGTTCCCGCTTTAATTCCCGCTTTAATTCCCAGTTCAATTCCCGGTTTAACTCTTGGTTTAATTCCTGTTTCCCAGGTGTGGTCCATGATGGTGGAGCAGTGCAATCCCAATTCCCACTTTAATCCCGATTTAATCCTGGTTTAAGCCCGGTTCAATCCCAGTTCCATCCCAGTGTAACTCCGGTTCAGTCCCAGTTCAATCCCAGTTTAAATCCCGGTCTAACCCCAGTTTAATCCCGGTCTAACCCCGATTCCAGGTGCACTCGGTGACGGTGGAGCGGCGCGGGGCGGAGCAGCGCACTCCCATTAAACCTGGGTTTAATCCCCGGTTTCATTCCTAGTTTGACCCCGGTTCAATCCCAGTTTAACTCCGGTTCAATCCCCAGTTTAACCCCTGTTCAATCCCAGTTCAATCCCAGTTTAAGCCCCAGTTTAACCCTGGTCTAACCCCGATTCCAGGTCCGTTTGGTGACAGTGGAGCAGCATGGGGCGGAGCAGCGCACTCCCATTAAACCCGGGTTTAATCCCCGGTTTCATTCTCAGTTTAACCCCGGTTCAATCCTTGATTTAACCCCAGTTCAATCCTGGTTTAATCCCGGGTTAACCCCAGTTTAAGCCCTGGTTTAAGCCCAGTTCAATCCCAGTTTAAGCCCTGTTTAAGCCCAGTCTAATCCCGATTCCAGGTGCGTTCTGTGACGGTGGAGTGGCGCAGGGCGGAGCAGCGCACCACCATTAAACCCTGGTTTAATCCCCGGTTTCATTCCCGGTTTAACCCCTGTTTAATCCCAGTTCAACCCCCGATTTAATCCCAGTCTAACCCCGGTTTAATCCCGGTCTAAGCCCTGTTTAATCCCGGTCTAACCCCTTTGCTGCAGGTGCGCTCGGTGACGGTGGAGCCGCGCGGGGCGGAGCAGCGCACCCCCATTAAACCCTGGTTTAATCCCCGGTTTCATTCCCGGTTTAACCCCTGTTTAATCCCAGTTCAACCCCCGATTTAATCCCAGTCTAACCCCGGTTTAATCCCGGTCTAAGCCCTGTTTAATCCCGGTCTAACCCCTTTGCTGCAGGTGCGCTCGGTGACGGTGGAGCCGCGCGGGGCGGAGCAGCGCACCCCCATTAAACCCTGGTTTAATCCCCGGTTTCATTCCCAGTTTAACCCCTGCTTTAATCCCAGTTCAACCCCCGATTTAATCCCGGTGTCTAAACCCGGTTTAATCCCGGTCTAACCCGTTTGCTGCAGGTGCGCTCGGTGACGGTGGAGCGGCGCGGGGCGGAGCAGCTGCGGCGGCTGGAGCGGACGCGCGTGGAGCGCTTCCCGGACCTGGCGGCCGAGCGGGAATGCCGGGACCGGGAGGAGCGGGGGCGGCGCCGCATGGAGCTGCAGGAGCAGCGGCGGGAGCAGCGCGAGGAGCAGCGCCGGAAAAAGGAGATGGAGGAGCTCAGGTGGGAATTCCGGGAATGCTGGAAATATTGGGAATGGTTATTGGGAATTCCGGAAATGCCTGGTGTGAATGTGGGAATGTTTGGTGACGGCGCCGCATGGAGCTGCAGGAGCAGCAGCGGGAGCAGCGCGAGGAGCAGCGCCGGAAAAAGGAGATGGAGGAGCTCAGGTGGGAATTCCCGGAATTCTGGGAGTGCTGGAAATACTGGGAATGGTTATTGGGAATTCCGGAAATGTCTGGTGTGAATGTTGGGAATGTTTGGTGGGAACGTTTGTTGGGAATGTTTGGTGGTGGCGCTGGATGGAGCTGCAGGAGCAGCGCGAGGAGCAGCGCCAGAAAAAGGAGATGGAGGAGCTCAGGTGGGAATGCCGGGAATGCTGGGAGTGCCAGGAGTGGTGGGAATGTCTGGTGGGAATTCCAGGAAGGTTTAGTGGAAGTATTTACCAATGTTTAGTGGGAGTGCCAGGAATGTCTGGTGGGAATTCCGGGATCAGAGCTCCTGGGGGTTTTCCAAGGAGAATCCCGGCTTCAGTCCTGGAGTGGGGACTGGGAATGCCGGGGGAGAGAGCCCAGAATTGCCTCTGGAATCACCTCTGGAACTGCCCCAGTTTCCTCTGGAACTCCCTTTGGAATTGCTCTAATTCCTTTTGGAATTCCCTCTGGAATTCCCTCAGATGCCTCTGGAATTGCCCCTGGACTACCTTTGGAATTGCCTTTGGAATTGCTGTGGAATTTTCTCTGGAATTCCCTTTGGAATTGCCCCTGGATGCCCCTGGAATTCCCTCTGGAATTCCTTTTGGAATTTCCTCTGGAATTGCTCCTGGAATTTTCTCTGGAATTCCCTTTAGAGGTGCCCCAGTTGCCTCTGGAATCCTCTCTGGAATCCTCTCTGGAATTGCCCCAGGGATTTGGGATTCCCAGGATTCCCTTGGGAGCTTCCCTGAGCTCCACAAAATCTGGGATTGAAGGAAACCCGGGAATTTCCTGGGATCCAGGCTGGGAAAGGAGGGATTGGGAATTTCCCAGGATCCAGGCTGGGAAATCTGGGATTGGGATCCCAAATCCAGGAATTTCCAGCTGGGAGATCCCAGAGCAAAACCTCAGGAAAAAGGAATTGCGGGATAACCGACGAGGGGCGGAATTCCAGAGGGAAAACCCTTGGGAATTCTGAGATCCACTCTGGGTTTTCAGTGGGAATTCCGGGATAATTGTGGGAATTGTCCCTGCAGGAGCTACTCGTCCCTGATGAAGGCCGAGAACATGTCCTCCAACCAGGTGAGCAGGGAGCCCCCGGAATTCCGGGAATTCCTCGGGAAAGGGACGGGGAAAATGGGAGTGATGGGAGATATGGGAATACCCGGGTCAATGGGATTGAGAGGAATGGGAATGATGGGAAATTTGGGAATCATGGGAATGATGAGAATGGGAATGGGACTGGAATGGGAAAGGGAATAATGAGATTTGGAATAATGGGATTGGGAATAATGGGAAAAATGGGATTGGGAATAATTGGAATGGGAGTGATGGGAATGGAATTGGGAATAATGGGAGGAATGGGAATAACGGGAAAGATGGGAATGGGATTGGAATGGGAATAATGAGATTTGGAATAATGGGAATGTTATTTGAATAGTGGGAATAATAGGAATGGGATTGGAATGATGGGAATGGGAATAACGGGATTGGGAATGATGGGATTAATGGGAATTATGGGAATAATGGGATTGGGAGTAATTGGAATGGGAATAATAGGAATAATGAGATGAATGGGAATGGGATTGGGAATAATGGGAAAGATGGGAATGGAAATAATGGGATTGGGAATGATGGGACTGGGAATGGAATGGGAGAGGGAATAATGAGATTTGGAATAATGGGATTGGGAATAATTGGATTGGGAATGGAATTGGGAAAAATGGGAGGAATGGGAATGCAAATGGGAATAACAGGATTGGGAATAATGGCAATGGTGGGAATGATGAGATTAATGGGAATGGGAAAAATGGGAGGAATGGGATAAATGGGATTGGGAATAATTGGAATGGGAATAATGGGAATGGGATTGGAATGGGAATGGGAAAAATGGGAATGTGATTTGAATAATGGGAACGATGGGAATGGGAATAATGGGATAAATGGGATTGGGAATAATTGGAATGGGAATTATGGCAATTAGGCGATTGATAGGAATGGGATAAATGGGATTGGCGATAATGGGAATGGGAAAAATGGGAATAATGGGATTGAGAAGAATGGGAATGATGGGATTAATGGGAATAGTGGGGAAAATGGGATTGGGAATAATTGGAATAATGAGAATGGGATTGGGAATAATGGGAATGGGAATAATGGGAATGGGATGGGAATGGGGTTGGGAACAGTGAGAATAATGGGGATGGGAATAATGGGAATGGGATTAGGATTGGGAATAATGAGAATGATTGGAGAAATGGGATGGGAATAACAGGATTGGGAATAATGGGATTGGGAATGGGATGGGGATAGGAGGAATAATGGGGATGGGAGTGGGAATAATGGGAAATATGGGAATGATGGAGATGGGACTGGGAATGGGGATGGGAATGATGGAAATAATGGGATTGGGAATCATGGGATTCAGAATAATGGGAAGAATAGGAATTATGGGAATAGTGGGATTAGGAATAAGGGGAAGAATGGGAATTATGGGAATAATGGGAGTGGGGATAATGGGAATGGGAACAATGGGAATAATGGGATTGGGAATACTGGGAATAATGGGAATGGGATTGGGAATGGTGGGATTGAGAATAATGAGAATGGGAATGACGAGAATTCCCAGAGCTCCAGACCCCAAAGTGTCCCCATGGGAATTCCCCCATTCCCAATTCCCATTCCCAAATCCCACATTCCCCCATTCCCAATTCCCTTTCCCATTCCCAAATCCCACATTCCCCCATTGCCAATTCTCATTCCCAAATTCCCAGTTCCCAATTCCTATTCCCAATCCCAGTTCCCATTCCCAGTTTCCATTCCCAATTCCCAAATTCCCACATTCCCACATTCCGAATTCCCCTATTCCCAAATTCCCAATTCCCAAATTCCCCAATCCCACATTCCCATTTCCAAATTCCCCATTCCTATTCCTCCATCCCCCCCATTCCCAATTCCCAGTTCCCAAAATCCCACATTCCCACATTCCCAATTCCCAAATTCCCTCTCTCCCCGCAGGACGGGAACGACTCCGACGATTTCATGTGAGGATCCCTCCGTCCCCGGGAGGATCCTTCCGGAATTCCCAGGAAAATGGAAATTCCCAGGAAAATGGAAATTCCCAGGAAAATGGAAATTCCCAGGAAAATGGAAATCCCAGGAACAGGAACTCGGGCTCCGGCCCCTCGGGGACCTCGGGAGCGCTCCCGGACTTTGGGGGGAATTCCCGGGAATGTCGGAGCCAACGAAGGAACAAAGGCTGGGATCGGCCGGGGCCGCCTCTGGAATTCTTCAGATTTGGGGAAATTGGGAAAAAATATGGGGAAAACTGGGAAAAACCAGGGAAAACCTGAAAAAATGGGGGGGAAATAGGGGGAAAATGGGAAGAAAAAGTGGAAAATAGGGAAAAACTGAGGGAAAACTCAGAAAAACTGGGAAAAAACAGGAAAAAGTGGGGGATATGGGAAGAACAGAGAAAAACTGGGAAAAACCAGAAAAAACTGGAAAAATGGGGGGAGAATAGGGAAAAACTGAGAAAAATGGGAAAATGAGGAAAAATGGGGGGAAAACTGGGAGAAACTGGGAAAAAACGGAGGGAAAAAAAACAGGAAAAAATTGGTGAAAATGGGAAAAACCTGGAAAAATGGGGGGGAAATGGGAACAACAGAGAAAAACAGGGAAAACCTGGAAAAATGGGGGAAAATGGGAGAATGGGGGAAAATAGGGAAAAACTGGGGGAAAACTCAGAAAAACTGGGAAAAACCAGGAAAAGGTGAGGGAAATGGGAAGAACTGGGAAAAAATGCGGGGGAAATAGGGAAAAAATGGGGGAAAAGGGGGTAAATGGAAAAACTGAGAAAAACTGGAAAAGGAGGAAAAATGAAGGGAGACTGGCAATAATGGGGAAAACACAGGGAAACTGGGAAAAACCGGGGGGAAATGGGGGAAAAAGTGGAAAAAAAAAACAGGAAAAAAGTGGGGAAAATGGGGGGCAATCCAGAATAATAGGGAATTCCCCCAAATCCTCCCCGATTGCCCGAAAATCCCGTGGGGATGTTCTTGGCACGTCCTCGGGGTCAGCCCCCCCCAGAATTCCCCCCAAATCCCGTTGGGATGATCCCAGCATTTCCCAGGGCTCAGATCCCCCAAATTCTCCCGAAATTCCATTGGGACGATCCCAACCCTTCCCAGGGCTCAAGTTCCCCCCAAATCCCCCAAAATCCCCCCCAAATTCTCCCAAAATGCTCCCAAAATCCCGTCGGGATGATCCCAACCCTTCCCGGGGCTCAGCCCTTCCAAATTCCCCAAGATTTCCCAAAATTCCCCCCAAAATCCCGCAGAAACGCCCCCAAATCCTCCCCAAATTCCCCCAGATCCCACTGGGATGATCCCAGCCCGATCCCATCCCTGCCATGAATTCCCGGTCTCAGCCCCCTCAATTCCTCCCACAAATCCCCAAAAATTCCCCTAAATTTCTTGAAATTACAAAATGCTCCAAATCCCCCCCCAAAATTCCCAGAAATTCCCCCCCAGAATTCCCACAAATCCCAAATCCCCCCTCCCCGCCGTTTTCCCAGCGGCCGCGCCCGGATTTTGGGATTCCCCCAAAGCCGAGATTTGGGGTCCCCTAAATTCGGGATTTGGGACCTTCCAAAGCTGGGATTTGGGAATGCCGGCCCGGGATGAGGGAAAGGGGAATGGGAACCCCGAAATTTGGAATTTGCGATCCCCTAAAACCGAGATTGGGGATCCCCTAAAACCGAGATTTGGGATCTGGATATGGGATGAGGGAGAGGGGAATGGGAACCCCGAAATTTGGGATTTGGGATCTGGATACAGGATGAGGGAAAGGGGAACGGGAACCCCGAAATTTGGGACTTGGGATCCACTAAAACCGAGATCGGGGATCCCCTAAATCTGGGATTTGGGATCTGGATACGGGATGAGGGAGAGGGGAATGGGAACCCCGAAATTCGGGATTTGGGATCTGGATACGGGATGAGGGAGAGGGGAATGGGAACCCCAAAATTTGGGATTTGGGAATCCCAGCCCGGGATGAGGGAAGGGAGGATGGGATCCCCTAAAACCAGGGTTTGGGATCCCCTAAAACCGGGATTGGGGTCCCCCTAAAACTGGGATTTGGGATCTGGATCAGGGAAAGGGGAATGGGAACCCCTAAATTCGGGATTTGGGGTCCCCTAAAACCAGGATTTGGGAATCCCAGCCCGGGATGAGGGGGAAGGGAGGATGGGATCCCCTAAAACCAGGGTTTGGGATCCCCTAAAACCGGGATTTGGGATCTGGATCTGGTATGAGGGAAAAGGAAATGGGAACTCCGAAATTTGGGATTTGGGAACCCCTAAATTCGAGATTTGGGAATCCCAGCCTGGGATGAGGGAAGAGGGGATGGGATCCCCTAAATCTGGGATTGGGCATCCCCCAAAGCTGGGATTTGGGAATCCCCTAAAGCCAAGATTTGGGATCCCCTAGATTCAGGATTTTGGGATCCCCTAAATTCAGGATTTGGGATCCCCTAAAGCCAGGATTTGGGATCTGGGGCTCGAAGCGTTCCCAGTTCCTGCTGGGCTGTCCCAGAATTCCCGGAATTCCCGGCATTCCCAGTTCAGGGTGCACAGGGACCTTTATTGAGCCGCGACACCGCGGGGACACCTCGGGGACACCTTGGGGACACCCCCAGGCCCAGCCGGGACCCCCCCGGATTCCCGAAAAATTCCCCAAAAAATTCCCAAGGAATTCCCGGGGGCGGGGACCGGCCCTGGCCCCGAGCTGGGAGGGACAGAGGGGACAACGAGGGGACACCGCGGGGGTGGCACTGGGGTCCCTGTCCCCGTCCTTGTCCCAGTTCCTGGCCTTGTCCCCGTGTCCCCTCCCGGGGGTGGCGCTGCCGTCCCCCCGTCCCTGTCCCGCTGTCGCTGCCCCTGTCACCCTGTGTGACACACGGCCGTGTCCCTGTGGCGCTGTCCTGTCACCCTGTGTGACACACGGCCGTGTCCCTGTGTCCCTGCCCCTGTCACCCTGTGTGACACACAGCCGTGTCCCTGTGGCGCTGTCCCTGTCACCCTGTGTGACACACGGCCGTGTCCCTGTGTCCCTGCCCCTGTCACCCTGTGTGACACACGGCCGCGTCCCTGTGTCCCTGCCCCTGTCACCCTGTGTGACACACGGCCGTGTCCCTGTGTCGCTGTCCCTGTCCTGGGGATGGCGCTGCTGTCCCCCGTCCCTGTCCCCATCACGGTCCCGGAGGTGGCATTGCTGCCCCCTGCCCCTGTCCCCCCTCCGTGTCTCTGTTCCCCTGTCCGTGTCCCTGTGTCCCTGTCCCCTGTCCTGGGGGTGGCACTGCTGTCCCCTTGTCTCTGTCCGTGTCCCCTGTCCGTGTGTCGCTGTCCCCTGTCCTGGGGATGGCACTGCTGTCCCCCTGTCCCTCTCTGTGTCCTTGTCCCCTCCCCCTGTCTGTGTCCCCCTGTGGCTGTCCCGGTGAGGATCCCGGTGTCTCCGGGGCTCCCCTCTCTCGGGGCTGTCCCCACTGTCCCCTGTCCCCAGTCATGGTCCGGGCGGTCCCGGTGTCCCCGGTATTCCCGGCTCTCCCCTCTCCCCGGGCTCTCCCTGTCCCCGCTGTCCCCTGTCCTTCTGTCCCCCTGTCCCAGTCATGGTCCCGGTGTCCCCGGTATTCCCGGCGCTCCCGTCTCCCCGGGTTCCCCCTCTGTCCCCGCTGTCCCCGTGTCCCTGTCCCAGTCACGGTCCCGGTGGTCCGGGCGGTCCCGGCAGTCCCGGTATTCCCGGCTCTCCCCGGGCTCCCCCGCTGTCCCTGTCCCAGTCATGGTCCCGCTGGCCCCGGCGGTCCCGCTGGCCCGGGCGGTCCCGGCAATCCCGGTATTCCCGTCTCCCCGGGCTCCCCCGCTGTCCCTGTGTCCCTGTCCCCAGTCATGGTCCTGGTGGTCCCGGCAGTCCCGGTATTCCCGGCTCTCCCCGGGCTGCCCCGCTGTCCCCGTGTCCCTGTCCCAGTCACGGTCCCGGTGGTCCGGGCGGTCCCGGTGGCCCGGGCGGTCCCGGCAGTCCCGGTATTCCCGGCTCCCCCCTCTCCCCGGGCTGCCCCGCTGTCCCCGTGTCCCTGTCCCAGTCACGGTCCCGGCGGTCCGGGCGGTCCCGGTGGCCCGGGCGGTCCCGGCAGTCCCGGTATTCCCGGCTCTCCCCTCTCCCCGGGCTGCCCCGCTGTCCCCGGTTCCCCGGCTGTCCCGGTCTCCCCGCGGGCCCCGGGCTGTCCCTCTGTCCCCGGTGCCCCCTGGGCTCCCGGGGCTCCGCTCCCGCCCGGTGTCCCCGGTTCCCCGCGGGCTCCGGGCAGGCCCATCCCGCCCTTGGCGCCCTTGGGCCCGGGGCTCCCTGGCGCTCCGCTCGGGCCCGGTTCTCCGCGCGTTCCCGGCGCTCCCGGCGCTCCCGGCGGCGCTCCCGGCGGCGCTCCCGGCGGCGCTCCCGGCGCTCCCCAATCCCCGCGGCCGCCCCCGGGGCCCGCAGCTCCCGGAGCGCCCCCGGGCCCGGTGTCGCCCTCGGGGCCGCGCGGCCCCGGCAGCCCCGGAACGCCTGGAACGACAAAGAGAGGATACGGGAATGGGAACGGTCCGGGAAAAACGGGAATGGCACGTGGGGAATGGGAATGGTTCCGGGAAAAACGGGAATTTCATCCCGGGAAAAACCGGGAATGGCACGCGGGGAATGGGAATGGTCCCGGGAAAAATGGGAATTTCATCCCGGGAAAAGCCGGGAATGCCACGCGGGGAATGGGAATGGTCACGGGAAAATGGGAATTCCACACGAGGAATGGTCACGGGAAAAATGGGAATTTCATCCCGGGAAAACTGGGAATGCCACATGAGGAATGGGAATGGTCACGGGAAAACGGGAATGCCGCACGGGGAATGGGAATGCTCCTGGGAGAACTGGGAATTCCACATGGGGAATGGGAATGCTCCTGGGAAAAATGAGAATTCCATCACAGAATGGGAATGCTTCTGGGAAAATGGGAATTTCATCTGGGGAATGGGAATGATCCCGGGAGAACCGGGAATTCCATCCCAGGAAAACCGGTAATTCCACATGGAGAATGGGAGTGCTCCGGGAAAACCGGGAATGCCACACGGGGAATGGGAACGGTCTTGGGGAAACTGGGAATGCCACACGGGGAATGGGAATGCTCCAGTCCCGGGAAAACCGGGACTTTCATCTGGGGAATGCTCTGATCCCAGAAAACTGGGAATTCCATTCCAGGAATGCTCCGGTGCTGGAAAAGCAGGAATTCCACCCAGGGGGTTTGGGAAGAGCCGCTGGCTCCGTGCTGAGGGGACAGGGGAGAGTGACACCGGAAGGAGTCGGGACATCCCCAAATCCCGAACCGCCACCGCTCATCCAGAGGGGGCAGCGCCCTCTGTCCCTGGGATCCGCATCCAGGGGGTGATCCCGGTGCTATCCCAAACTTCTGGGTTTGGATCCTCCTCCAGCAGATTTGGGATCAGGGTTCCCAAAATCCCACCCCTCATCCAGGGAAGGGTCACCTCTCCCTGGGACAGCCCCAAACCCACGGGATGATCCCGGTGCCATCCCAAACTTCTGGGTTTGGATCCTCCTCCAGCAGATTTGGGATCAGGGTTCCCAAAATCCCACCCCTCATCCAGGGAAGGGTCACCTCTCCCTGGGACAGCCCCAAAACCCATGGGATGATCCCGGCCCATCCCAGACCTCCGAGTTTGGATCCTCCAGCAGATTTGGGATCAGGATTCCCAAAATCCCACCCCATCCCAAGAAGAGTCACCTCCCTGCTGTCTCAGGGACAGCCCCATATCCATGGAATGATCCCGGTCCCATCCCAAACTTCAGAGTGAGGGTTTGGATCCTCCTCCCAGCCCTAATTCAGGGAAGGGTCACCTGTCCCTGGGACAGCCCCACACCCATGGGGTGATCCCAGCCCATCCCAGAAAGATGGGATTCTTCTCCACATTCCTTGGGATCAGGATTCCCAAAATCCCACCCCATCCCAAGAAGAGTCACCTCCCTGCTGATCCCAGTCCATCCCAGACCTCAGCCGGGATCATTCCCGGGGATCAGGACCCCCCAGTCCCGCCCCATCCCGGTTAAATCCACATTCCCTCGCCGGCTCCGTGCTGACCTCGGATCTGGCTGGCGTTCCGCAGCATCTCCCCGTGCCGCGCATCCACCGCCCTCATCTCCTGCACGGCCAGGCTCAGGTTCCTCACGCCCAGCTCCAGCCGCATTCCCAGGATCCCGGATCGCTCCCGCGGCTCCTCCGTTCCCGCCCGGCTCGCCGCCGCGTCCCTGCTCATCTCCCGCAGCTCCCGGCCGTGCCCGCGCAGCTCCCGCCCGCAGGAATCGCGCGCGGCCTCGAGGAAGCGCAGCGTGGCGCGCACGTGCTCCCCCGCGCCGGCCTCGACGCTCCGCAGCTCCTCCCGCAGCGACTCCAGCCGGGATCGCAGCTCCCGCAGCCGCTCCTGCCCGCGCTGGTGCCCGCGGGCGCGGCGCCGCCGCAGCTCCTGCGCGCCGTCCCGCTGCTCCTCCAGCCGCGCCGCGGCCCCGTCCAGCCGCAGCTGCGGCGCCAGCAGACGCGCCGCCAGCTCCCGCAGCCCCTCGGAATTCCGGGAGGTTTCCCGCGTGGCCGGGCCCAGCCCCGCCTGGAAGCTCCGGAGCTGATCCGCGCTCCGGGATGAATCCGCGCGGAGCGTCCCGAGGAGCCGCGTCAGGCTCTGCCCCGCGGCCGACGCCGCCCGCAGCGCCGGCGCCTCCTCGGCCGCGTCCTCCTGGAGCTCACGGAGACGCCAGGAGTTCTGCGCCAGGCTGGAATTCAGCAGCTCCACCGCTGCTCCAAGCTGGGATTCCCGCCAGGCCAGATCCCGCAGGGAATTCCGCAGGCGGGCGGTGCCGCCCTGGCACTCCCCAGCCCAATCCCGCAGCCGCTCCAGGCTCCGGCCGATGCTCCTCAGGGAACCGGAGCAGATTTCCAGCCCCATGGAGAGGTCGGAGCCGGCACTGGCCAGGCGGGCCTGGCTGTAGGCGGTTTGCTCCAGCTGGAATTCCTGCGCCTGGAGCGTCTCCCGCAGCTCCGACAGCTCCCGCTGCAGCTCCGAGAGCTCCCGGCCCAGCGACGCCGTGTCCCAGAACACGGAGCCGTTCCCGGAGCTTCTCCCGCCTGAGATGGGGACAGGATCTGGATGTTATCCTGTTATTCCACTCTTCTGTTATCCTGTTACCCCATTATCCTGCCATCCCATCATCCCTTTACCCCGTTATCCCATTACCCTGTTATGCTGTTATTATCCTGTTGTTATCCCGTTATCCCATTACCCCTTATGCCATTATCCTGTTATCCCACTGTTATCCTGTTGTTATCCTGTTACCCCGTTATCCCATTATCCCCTAGTCCATTATCCCATTACCCCGTTATCATATTATCCCATTGCCCTGTTATCCCATTATCCTGCCATCCCGTTATCCCTATTATCCCATTGTTATCCCGTCATTATCCCCATTATCCCGTTATCCCTTATCCTGTTGTTATCCCATTGTTATCCCGTCATTATCCCCATTATCCCGTTATCCCTTATCCTGTTGTTATCCCATTGTTATCCCGTCATTATCCCCATTATCCCGTTATCCCTTATCCTGTTGTTATCCCATTGTTATCCCGTTTTCCCACAATCCCGTTATCCCATTACCTCGTTATCCCGTTATCCCCATTATCCCATCTTTATCCCATTGTTATCCCATTGTCTTTTCATTATCCCCTTGCCATCCTGTCATTACCCCATTGTTATCCCGTTGTTATCCCGTTGTTATCCCATTGTTATCCCGTTGTTATCCCATTGTTATCCCGTTGTTATCCCATTGTTATCCCGTTGTTGTCCCATTGTTATCCCGTTGTTGTCCCATTGCTATCCTGTTCTTATCCCACTGTTATCCCGTTGTTATCTCGTTGTTATCACATTGTTATCCCGTTGCTATCCCGTCATTATCCCGTTGCCATCCCATCGTTATCGCATCGTTATCCTGTTGTTACCCTGTTGCTATTCTGTTCTCATCCCACTGTTGTCCCATCGTTATCCCATTATCCCATCATTATCCCATTATCCCGTTGTTATCTGATTGCCCTCTTGTTATCCCATTGCTATTCCATTGCTATCCTGTTGTTATCCCCTTGTTATCCCGTTGTTATCCCAAATCCTTTGGAATTCCAGGATTCCATGATCCCGAAAATGGGCACTGGGGAAATTCCAGCCTGATCCCAAATCTCTTCCCACCCAAATCCTACGGAATTCCAGGATTCCATCACCCCAGAGATGGGCACTGTGGAAATTCCAGCTTGATCCCACCCAAATCCCTTCCCACCCCAATCCTTGGGAATTGGAGGCTTCCATGATCCTGGAGCTGGGCAGTGGGACAATTCCAGCCTTATCCCACCCCAATCCTTTGGAATTCCAGGATTCCATGATCCTGGCACTGGGCACTGGGAGATCTTCTCCAAAGCCCCACCCCACCAACCCCACCCTCGGGATCTGCCCAAAATCCTGGGAAAAAAAAGCGGGGAGCTGGAAAAGGAGGGATCCCTGGGAAAGGGGGAATCCCTGGGAAAGGGGGAATCCCTGGGAAAGGAGGGATCCCTGGGAAAGGGAGAGATCCTGGGAAAGGGGGAATCCTGGGAAAAGGGAGAGATCCTGGAAAAGGGGGAAATTCATGGAAAAGGGGGAATCCCTGGAAAAGCTCAACCAATCCCTGGAGAAGGGGAATCCCTGGAAAAGGGGAATCCCTGGAAAAGCTCACCCAATCCCAGGGAAAGGGGAATCCCGGGAAAAGGGGAATTAATCCCTGGAAATCTCACCCCTTGCCTGGAGCTCCTGGTGCAGGGAGAGGATCCTGCGCTCCCACGAGGCCTGGGCTGAGCTGATCTCCGCGGAGATGGAATCCACCCTCCGGAACGCTGCCCGGGAACGCGGGAATGTGGGAATGCCGCAGGATCGGGATGGGCATTCCCGGGGCTGGGATCTGCCAGAGATCCTCCAGGATTGATCCCTTGGGAATGGGAGATCCCTGGGGATCACCTGGGAGGGGTTGGGGTCCAACCCCCTCGGGAATTCCATCCCTTGGGAATGTGGGATCCCTGGGATCCCCCTGGGAATTGCTGGAATCCAACATCCTCCAGGATTGATCCTTTGGGAGTGGCAGATCCCTGGGATCCACCTGGGAATCTCTGGGATCTCCCCTCCAGGTGATGCCCACGGTGCCCATGGATCAATCCCCCCCATCCCGGGATAATTCCTGAGGGATCCCAGGGGCTCTGGGAGTCCCACCCCGATCGTATTCCCGGAACACCCGATGGCAATCCCGACCCCAGCTCTGACCCTGATCCCAATCCCAATCCCAATCCCAATCCTGATTGCTATCCCAACCCCGACCATGACCCCACTCCCAATCACAACCCCAGTCCCAATCCCAACCTGAATCTGATCCCAACTCCAATCCTGACCCTGATCCCAATTCTGATCCCAATCCCACTCACCCAGCGCTCCCAGCGTGGCCATGGCAGCCAGGATCAACCCAAACAGGATCCCAATCATGTTCCCGATCATGATCCTGACCCCAGTCGCAATCCCAACCCCAATCCCATTCCCAACTCCATTCTCTACACCAAACCCAATCCCAATTCCAATCCCCTTCCCAATCCCGATCCTGATCCTGCTCACCCAGCGTGGCCACAGCGGCCAGGATCAGCCCGGCCATCCCGAACAGGATCCTGGTCCCGATCCTGAACCCAATCCTGATCCTGATCCCAATCCCAAACCCAGTCCTGACCCCAATCCCAATCCTGATCCTGATCCCAATCCCGATGCCAACCCCAATCCTGATCACAATCCTGACCCCAATCCCAATGCCATTCCCCGTGCCACTCACCCAGTGCTCCCAGTGTGGCCACGGTGGCCAGGATCAGCCCAAACAGGATCCTGATCCCAATCCCATCCCCATTCCCAATCCCGATCCCAATCCCATCCCCATTCCCAGTCCCATTCCTGTTCCCAATCCCGCTCACCCAGCGTTCCCAGCGTGGCCGCGGTCGCCAGGATCATCCCGGCCATCCCGAACAGGATCCCAACCCCAATCCTGACCCCAATTCCAACCTCAATCCCAATCCCATTCCCGACTCAATCCCGCTCACCCAGCGCTCCCAGCGTGGCCACGGCTGCCAGGATCATGGCGGCCATCCCGAACAGGATCCTAATTGTGATCCCCACCCCGATCCCAATCCCGATCCCATTCCCGATCCCGCTCACCCAGCGCTCCCAGCGTGGCCACGGCCGCCAGGATCATCCCGGCCATCCAGAACAGGATCATAATTGTGATCCCCACCCCGATCCCGATCCCATTCCCGATCCTGCTCACCCAGCGTTCCCAGCGTGGCCACGGCCGCCAGGATCATCCCGGCCATCCCAAACAGGATCCTGATTGTGATCCCCACCCCGATCCCAATCCCAATCCCATTCCCGATCCCGCTCACCCAGCGTTCCCAGCGTGGCCACAGCCGCCAGGATCATCCCGGCCATCCCGAACAGGATCCTGATCCCAATCCTGACCCCAATTCCAACCTCAATCCCAATCCCATTCCCAACTCAATCCCGCTCACCCAGCGTTCCCAGCGTGGCCACGGCCGCCAGGATCATCCCGGCCATCCCAAACAGGATCCTGATTGTGATCCCCACCCCGATCCCAATCCCAATCCCATTCCCGATCCCGCTCACCCAGCGTTCCCAGCGTGGCCACGGCCGCCGGGATCATCGCGGCCATCCCGAACAGGATCCGCACGGCCGCGCCCAGCCCGGGATCCCCGCGGCACCGGGACCGGGACTGGGAACGGGAATGGCCTGGAAGGGATCCCGGCGTTGGGATGGGCCTCTCCCCATGGCCCTGACCCCAAACCCCGACCCTGAACCTGACCCCAAACCCCAAACCCAGACCCGAAACCCGACCCCACATCCTGACCCCAAACCCGACCACAAACCCCAAACCCGGCCCCAGACCTGACCCCAAACCCCAAACCCTGAGCCCAAACCCCAAACCCGACCCCAAACCCTGACCCCAAACCCAACTCCAAACCTGACCCCAAACCCGACCCCAAACCCCGACCCCAAACCTGACCCCAAACCCCAAACCTGACCCCAAACCCCGACCCTGAACCTGACCCCAAACCCCGCTCACCTCTCCCTTTGGGGCCGAAGGGCGGCCGCGCCTCCTCCTCTTCCTCCTCCTCCTCCTCCTCGGCTGCCACGGCCTCTGCGGGCACAGAGAGCGGGGTCAGGGACACCGGATCCCATCCCTGATCCCTGCGATCCCAAATCCCACCCAGATCCCATCCCTGATCCCTGCGATCCCAGATCCCACCCAGATCCCATCCCTGATCCCTGCGATCCCAAATCCCACCCAGATCCCATCCCTGATCCCTGCGATCCCAAATCCCACCCAGATCCCATCCCTGATCCCTGCGATCCCAAATCCCACCCAGATCCCATCCCCGATCCCTGCGATCCCAAATCCCACCCAGATCCCGTCCCGGATCCCTGCGATCCCAAATCCCACCCAGATCCTGTCCTGGATCCCTGCGATCCCAAATCCCACCCAGATCCCATCCCCGATCCCTGCGATCCCAAACCCCACCCAGATCCTGTCCCGGATCCCTGCGATCCCAAATCCCACCCAGATCCCATCCCTGATCCCTGCGATCCCAAATCCCACCCAGATCCTGTCCTGGATCCCTGCGATCCCAAATCCCACCCAGATCCCGTCCTGGATCCCTGCGATCCCAAACCCCACCCAGATCCCGTCCCGGATGCCTGCGATCCCAAATCCCACCCAGATCCCGTCCTGGATCCCTGCGATCCCAAATCCCATCCTGAGCATCCCTGGGATCCCAAATCCCACTCCAAGGATCCGAGAGATCCCAAATCCCGTTCCAGGGACCCCTGAGAGTCCAGATCCTATCCAGGGATCCCTGAGATCCTGAATCCCATCTTGGGATCCCTGAGATCCCGAATCTCATCCCAGGTTCCTGAGATCCCAAATCCTGTTCCCGGGATCCCTGAGCTCCAAGATCCCATTCCAGGGATCCCTGAGATCCCAAATCCCATTCCGGGATCCCTGATATCCCAAATCCTATCCCAAGGATCCCTGAGAGCCCAGATCCCATTCCAGAGATCCCCGAGATCCCAAATCCCATTCTAGGGATCCCTGGGAGCCCAAATCCCATCCCCCTCTCCCCCCAATGGATTTTTGGGATATCCCCAGTGGGAATTTGGGATTCCCCCCTGGGTGGGGTTTTGGAATCTCCTTCCCGCCCATGGATTTTGGGGGTTCCTCCAAGTGGGTTTTGGGATTCTCCCTGGGTGGGTTTTTGGGATTCTCCCCAGGTGGTTTTGGGATCCCCTCCCGGCGGGATTTTGGGATTCTCCCAGCTAGGTTTTGGGATTCCTGGGTGGGATTTTGGGATTCCCGAGTGGGATTTTGGGATTCTCCCTCTGTAAGTTTTTGGGATCCCCTTCAATGGGATTTTGGGGATTCTCCCCTGGTGGGTTTTTGGGATCCACTCCCAGTGGGATTTTTGGGATTCTCCTGGGTGGGTTTTTGGGATTCCTGAGTGGGATTTTGGGATTGCCCCTGTAAATTTTTGGGTTCCCCTTCCTTGGCATTTTTGGATTCTCCCTCAGTGGGATTTTGGGATCCCCTCCCAGTGGGATTTTGGGATTCTCCCGGCCAGGTTTTGGGATTCTCCCGGACAGGTTTTGGGATCCTCCCTCAGTGGGATTTTGGGATTCTCCCGGGTGGGTTTTTGGGATTCCCTCCTGTGCGTTTTTGGGATCCCCTCCAATTTTGGGGGAGGGGATTTGGGATTTTGGGATCCCCTTCCAGTGGCATTTTGGGATTCCGGGGTGGGATTTTGGGATTCCCGGGTGGGATTTTGGGATCCCCCCCGGTTGGGATTTCGGGTGCTCACCTCTCATGTTCCCCGGGCCGGACTCAGCGCCCCCAATTCCCGGAATTCCGAGCCCGGAGCAGCTCCGGGAGCGGCGCCCCCGCTCCGGCCCCGCGGCCCCGAAACCGCCCCGGGGGCAGAGCGCGGGATTCCCGGCGGGAGCGAGCGGGGAAAAACCGGGAAAAACCGGGAAAAACGGGAAAAACGGGAAAAACCGGGAAAAAGGGAAAAGCGGGGACAGCCGGGAATAGCGGGAAGGAAAAACGGGAATAGCGGGAATAGCGGGAAAAGTTGAAAAAGTGGGGAAAGTGGGAATAACGGGAAAAGGGGGAAAAGAGAGAAAAGAGGGAAAAGGTGGAAAAAAGGGAAAAGTGGGAAAGGCAGGAAGAGCAGGAGGAGCGCGCCCCGGCCGGGTTGGACAGCGGCCACCAAAAACCGGGATTTGGGATCGGGGCTGGAAAAGGAGCGGCCGATCCCGAGCCCGCCCCCAGGGAGGGGAAAGGGGCGGGATCGGGAATGGGGTCGGGAACGGGGCTGGGATTGGGGGCGGGAATTGGGGATGGGGTCGGGAACGGGGCTGGGATTGAGGGCGGGTATTGGGGATGGGGTCGGGAACGGGGCTGGGATTGGGGGCGGGAATTGGGGATGGGGTCGGGAACGGGGCTGGGGTTGGGGGCGGGAATTGGGGATGGGTTTGGGGTCTGATCCCTGGATTTGGGGGCAGGATTGGTTTGGGATCTGACCCCTGGATTTGGGATGTGACCCCTGGATTTGGGGCAGGGATGGGGGATGGGTTTGAGGTCTGATCCCCGGATTTGGGGCAGGGATGGGGGATGGATTTCGGGTCTGATCCCTGGATTTGGAGCGGGAATAGGGGATGGGTCTGGGGCAGACATTGGAAAATGGGGATGCTGGGAATGGCCCCTGGATTTGGGGATCTCATGTGGGAAACAGACCTGGGATGGGATTCCTGATCTGGGATGGGATTCCTGGGTTTGGGATGGGATTCAGGGATCTGGGATGGGATTCCTGATCTGGGATTGGATTCCTGGATCTGGAACAGGGATCTGGGATGGGATTCCTGGGTTTGGGATGGCATTCAGGGATCTGGGATGGGATTCCTGATCTGGGATGGGATTCCTGGGTTTGGGATGGCATTCAGGGATCTGGGATGGGATTCCTGATCTGGGATTGGATTCCTGGGTCTGGGATGGGATTCTGCATCTGAGATGGGATTCCTGAACTGGGATGGGATTCAGGGATCTGGGATGAGATTCCTGGACCTGAGACAGGGATCTGGGATGGGATTCCTGGGTTTGGGAGGGGATTCCTGGTTGGGGATGGGATTCCTGGATCTGGATCAGGGATCTGGGATGGGATTCCTGGGTTTGGGACAGGGATCAGGGATGGGATTCCTGGGTTTGGAATGGGATTCCTCATCTGGGACAGAGATCTGGGATTGGAATCCTGATCTGGATCAGGGATCTGGGATGGGATTCCTGGGTTTGGGGTGGGATTCCCGATTCCCGATCTGGGACAGAGATCTGGGATGGGATTCCTGGGTTTGGGACAGGGATCAGGATGAGATTCCTGGATCTGGGATGGGATTCCTGGGTCTGGGATGGGATTCCTGGGTTTCGGATGGGATTCCTGGGTTTGAGACAGAGATCTGGGATGGGATTCCTGGGTTTGGGGCGGGATCTCTGAGCTGGGATGGGATTCAGGGATCTGGGTCTGGATCAGGGATCCTGGGAACATTCCCTGGGTCTGGGGCTGGATCAGGGATCCTGGGAACATTCCCTGGATCTGGGTCTGGATCAGGGATCCTGGGAACGTTCCCTGGGGCTGGGGCTGGATCAGGGATCCTGGGAACATTCCCTGGGTCTGGATCAGGGATCCTGGGAACATTCCCTGGGTCAGGATCAGGGATCCTGGGAACCTTCCCTGGGTCTGGGCCTGGATCAGGGATCCTGGGAACATTCCCTGGGTCTGGGCCTGGATCAGGGATCCTGGGAACATTCCCTGGATCTGGGTCTGGATCAGGGATCCTGGGAACGTTCCCTGGGTCTGGGCCTGGATCAGGGATCCTGGGAACGTTCCCTGGGGCTGGATCAGGGATCCTGGGAACGTTCCCTGGGTCTGGGGCTGGATCAGGGATCCTGGGAACGTTCCCTGGGTCTGGGGCTGGATCAGGGATCCTGGGAACGTTCCCTGGGTCTGGGGCTGGATCAGGGATCCTGGGAACGTTCCCTGGGTCTGGGGCTGGATCAGGGATCCTGGGAACGTTCCCTGGGTCTGGGGCTGGATCAGGGATCCTGGGAACATTCCCTGGATCTGGGGCTGGATCAGGGATCCTGGGAACGTTCTCTGGGTCTGGGGCTGGATCAGGGATCCTGGGAACGTTCTCTGGGTCTGGGGCCGGGTCCCACCTGGATCCCAGGGTGATCCCGGTGATCCCAGGGCAGGGCTGGGATTCCCACGGGATCAGGAACATCCCGAGGTTCCTCAGCCCCCCCATCCCACCCAGGGAATTTAAAAATTCCCAGGAATCTGAGGGAGCGGAGCCCTCCTCGGGCTGTGTCCTCAGCTCATTCCCGGATTTTGGGGATCCCGGGATCTTCCTCCTCCTCCTCCTCATCATCATCCCCATCCCTGGGAATTCCCAGCCCCTGGAGCTGATCCCAAATCCTGCTCCGGGATTTCCCGGCTGGTGGATCCCAGTTTGGGATTCCTGGGATTTTGACCACTCAGGGCTCTTTTCCCATCCCAGTTTTTCCAGAATTCCGGGGTTTTAGGGGCCAGAGGGGCTCAGGGAGCCTGAAATGGGAAAAGTGGGAAAGGAGGGTCCGGAACCTTTGGAAGGAGCCTCGGGAAAAGCCCCTGGAAAAATTCAAATTGGGATTTGAATTGGAAATAAAATTGGGATTCAATTTGGGATTTTAATTGGGATTCAGATTAGGATTTTAATTGGAATTCAAATTGTGATTTCAATTGGAATTAAAATTGGGATTTTAACTGGAATTCAGATTGGGACTTTAAGTGGTATTTTAATTGGAATTCATATTGGGATTTTAGTTGGAATTAAAATTGGGATTTTAATTGGAATTCAAATCGAGATTCAGCCCCCAAAATTCCCTGGATCTGGGGGTGGATTCCATAGAAACTCCCCCTGGAATGTAAGGAGGAGGAATGGCCTTGGGGCTGTGGAGATTGCCCAGAGAATTCCCGAAGAATTCCCGCTTATCTCCTCCAAGGATTTAACCCCATCCTGCCCGGAGCCGGCGGGAACGGGAACGGGAGAAGGAGGAAAAGTCAAGGCTGGAGTTTAAACTCGGTTTTAATGAAAGCAACGAGAGGTAGAAACGGAGGGAAAACATTCCCGGGGGAAAACATTCCGGGGGGGAAAAACATCCCAGGGGGAAGAACATTCCATAAAAAACATCCCAGGGGAAAAACATCCCAGGGGGAAAATATCCCAGGGGAAACATCCCAGGGAAAACATCCCAGGGAAAAAACTACAGCGAAAATATTCCATAAGAAAACATTCTACGGGAAAAACTCCAGTGAAAACATTCCATAAGAAAACCTTCCAGGGAAAACATGTCCCTGCCAGCGGAGCAGGAGGTTGAGCCAGGCTTAGTCCGGCCTGAAATCTATCCCGGGCCTAAACGTGCCCCAGTCCTGGCTTAAAGCTTCACCAGTCCTAAAAGGTCCCGAATCCAGCCTAAAACCTGTCCCAGTCCTGCCCAAAACCTCCTCAATCCAGCCTAAAACCTCCCAGCCTGGCCTAAAAGCTCCTCAGTCCAGCCTAAAAGCTTCACCAGCTCAAAAAACTCCTCAGTTCAGCCTAAAACCTCTCCCAGGCCTAAAACCTCGCTCAGTCCCACCTAAAATCTCTCCCTGGCCTAAAAGTCCTTCAGTCCCGACTTAAATCCTCACCAGTTCTAACAGGTTCCAATTCTCACCTAAAATCCAACCCAGTCTGGCTTAAAAGAGCCCCAGTCCTGTCTAAAACCTCTCCCGGGCCTAAAGCTCTGCTCAGCCCTGCCCAACAGACCAGCCCCACCCTAAAGCCTCTCAGTCCCGCCTCAAACTTCACCAGGCCTAAAATATCTCAAAGTCCAGCTTAAAACCTCTCCCAGTTGAGCCTAAAAGCTCTCCCAGCCCTGCTTAAACCTCTCCCAGCCCTAAACCCAGCCCATGTCCCACCTAAATCCCCCAGCACAGCCCAACCTCCCCCAGCGCCTCACAGCGGGGCCCGGATCTGGTGCATCCCAATCCTGGATCCCAGATCCCAATCCTGGATCCCAGATCCCAATCCTGGGTCCCAGATCCCAATCCTGGGTCCAAATCCTGGATCCAGATCCCAATCCTGGGTCCCAGATCCCAATCCTGGATCCAGATCCCAGATCCCAATCCGGGGTCCAAATCCTGGATCCCAATCTCAATCCCAGATCCCAGCTCCCACCCCTGATCCCAGCTCCTGGATCTTGGTTCCTGATCCCAAACCTGGCTCCCAATCCTGCGTCCCACATCCCAAATCCCAATCCCAGCTCCCAATGCAGAATCCAGGATCTCAATCCCAATCCCAGCTCACAGATCCTCATCCTGGATCTCAGATCCTGATCCCAGCTCCCGATCCTGGCTTTGGATCCCAATCCCGGACCCTGATCCCAATCCTGGCTCCCAGATTCCAGCTCCCAATCCTGGCTCCTGGATCCTGAGCTCAGATCCCAATCCTGGCTCTCCGTCCCGGCTCCCAGCTCCCAATCCTGGCTCCTGATCCCAGCTCCCAGTTCTGGCTTTGGATCCCAATCCCAGCTCCCAATCCTAACTCCCACATCCTGCTCTCAATCCCAACTCCCTGATCTTGGTTCCCGATCCCAATCCCAGATCCCAATCCTGGCTCCTGGATCCCAATCCCAAATCCCAATCCCAGCTCTCCAATTCTGATCCTGGATCCAGATCCCAATCCCAGCTCCCAGATGCCGACCCTAACTCCCAGATGCCGATTCCAATCCCAGATCTTGGTTCCTGATCCCAATCCCAGCTCCCAGATCCCGATCCCAATCCCAGATCTTGCTTCCTGATCCCAATCCCAGCTCCCAGATCCCGATCCTAACTCCCAGATCCCGATCCCAATCCCAGCCCCCTGATCTTGGTTCCCAATCCCAGATCCCGATGCCAGCTCCTAGCAGAGCGCTTCCTGCACCTTTTGCCGGTATCCCTCCGGGATTTCCATCGCGTTCAGCCACAAGAGCTCGTTCTCCTTCCCATTCCCGTTCCCACTCCCATTCCCACCGCACTCCCCCTTCCAGTCCGATTTCCTGCAGCGCACCTCCAGCGGCAGCCCGGGGATGCAGAGCAGCGCTCCCAGCTCCTCCTCCCGCACCCACTGGGCCGCGAATCCCACCCGGATCAGCGGCAGCGCGGCCGCCCAGCCCTTCCCGAGCGCCTGCGCCACCCTGGCCACCCCCGGTGCCGCTCCCTCCGCCGGCTCCGCGGGCTCCAGGCGCCCGTGCCAGCCCAGGAGGGGCGGCCGCCGCAGCAGCCCCCACAGCCAGGCGGGCTTGGGCTCCAGCAGCACCGTGCCCACCCTCCCGAAGCGCCCGAACACCTCGCGCAGCAGCAGCTGGCACACCTCGGGCTGCGCGGGCTCCCGCAGCGGGAAGGCGTCGAGCCAGCCCGAGAGCTCGTCCTGCACCAGCAGCAGCGCCCGGAACCCCTCGGGGCTCTCCAGGAGCCCCGTGCAGAGGCTGAGCCGCAGCCGGGACCAGGGGCCCCGCTCGCGCTGCGGGGCCGGGTCGGGGTCGGGATAGGGAATGGGATTCCCCTCCTGGCACCGGGGGCAGCGCCGCACCCAGCGCGCCACGTCCTCGTGGGCGTTCGTCCAGGGCCGCACGTGCTGCACGCGGCGCAGCGTTTCCTGCACGCCGTCGTGGCACCGGCGGTGGCACTGCGCCACGATCTCCTGCCGCTCGTACGCCGACGGCTCCCAGACCTTCCGGCTCTTCATGGGGTTCTCGGCCATGGCTCTGGCTCTGGCTCTCACCTTCTGCATCCATCTGCTCTCGTCCGGCGCCACGTTGCCGTGCCATCCCACCTGGCGCACCTGCAGCATTCCCGGGCAGGAGCGGAGCCGGCGCAGCGCTGCAGGCACCGTGCCCTGCCTGTAGCGCCAGCTCCGCTCGAGCTGCTTCAGCCTCGGCGCCAGCGAGGGCCAGCTGGAATAGAGGAACAGCGGGCGGCGGCTCCGGTGCTGCTCCTGCAGCTCCTGCAGCGCCTCCAGCAACGCCTCCTCCTTCTGGCAGCCCTGCCGCAGCCCCAGCAGCCACCGCTCCTCCAGGTTCACGGCAGCAAAGGCCACGGACCGTTTTCCGGACGATCCCTTCTCCACGGCCAGGAACCAGACGTTGGCTTTGGGAACGTCGGCAGGCAGCTGCCAGAGCGCCGGGGCCAGCGGGATCGACACCAGTCGGGGTTCCTGCAGCCCCGGGGCCAGCGGGATCGGCGCGGTTTGGGATTCCTGCAGCCCCAGGGCCAGCGGGATCGGCGCGGTTTGGGATTCCTGCAGCCCCGGGGCCAGCGGGATCGGCACGGTTTGGGATTCCTGCCGCTCCAGGCCCTCGGTGGTCACCAGCAGCCTCCATCCCTCCGGGAGCTCGGGGTCGCAGGTGTAGCCCTCGAGCAGCGGCTCGCCCCGGAGCAGGTAACGCCCGGCGGGGCCCTGGATGAGGATGGGAGCCGGCCCCGTGAGGCTCTGGAAGGCCTCAACAGCCCGGGCGGCCGCCAGGCACGCGGCGTCCTGCGGGGCCCAGCTCTGGCCGCGGAGCCTGTGGGAGCAGTGCCGCACCGGGAGCAGCTCTCCCTCCCTCTCCTGCAGCAGCACGGCTCCCACCGAGCACTCGTGCACCGACAGCCGGATCACGAAGGGACGGGATTTATTGGGGAAAAGCAGGGTGGGTGCCGCCTTCAGAGCCTCCTTCAGCCGCTGCAGCTGCTCCCAGCCTCCCTGCCGCCATTCCCGCTGCCACTTCCATTCCCGCTCCCCTTGCCACTTCTCCGGCACCGCCAGGGCCTGCAGCGGCATCGCCAGCTCCAAGAAGTCGGCGATGAATTCCTTCAGATCGTTGAACTCGCCGAGGACGGAGCGGAGCCGGGCGGGATGCCAGGGCTCGGGAGCGTCGCAGTGCTGGCAGATCTGGTTCAGCCTCTCGCGGGGCACGCGGCGCCCCGCGGCGCTCAGGGTCAGGCCCAGGAAATTCACCTCGGGCTGCACCAGCTGCGTCTTCTCGCGGTTCACTTTGAAGCCGGCGCTCTGGATCAGCTGCAGCACGCGGCGGGTGCGGAACCGCAGCTGCCGCCGGCGCTTGGCGGTGATCAGGATGTCGTCGGAGTAGTGGAAGACGCCGCGGGCGGTGTCGGGGCTCAGCTGGCTCAGCATGGCGGCCACGCGGCGGTGCAGGATGGAGCCGGTGCCGTGGAACGTCGGCGGCAGCCGCGTGAACAGGAACTGCCGGCCCCGGAAGGTGAAGGCGAAGCGGTGCCGGCAACTGGAGGCCAGCGGGATGGCGAGGCAGGCGTTGGACAGGTCCAGCACGGAGAAGAAGCGGCTGCGGGGGTTGATGGAGGTCAGGAGCCTGTCCCGGTCCAGCCGCTCCTGGGGCTCCACGGGGGTGGCGGCGTTGAGGGCGCGGCAGTCCAGGCTGAGGCGGACGCCGCGCCCATGCGGTTTTTGGTAGAGAATCAAGGGATTGTTGGATTCAGAGGTGCCCACCTCCACGATTTTCTGGTCCTGGTACTCCTGCAGCAGCTCCGCCATCTGCTCCTCCTCGTCCGGGCGCAGCGGGCGCTGCTGCTGGAAGGGCACCGGGGCCCCGTCCAGCTGCACCTCCTCGGCCACGCGCCCGCAGTCCAGCCGGGAGCGCGCCCACACCTCCGGGAACCTCAGCTCCAGGCGGCTGGGAGCCTGCCCGCCGTTCATGGCGGCCTGATCCTGATCCTGATCCTGCTCCAAGCCAGAGTCCTCCTCCGTGCTCTCAGCGTTCCCGCTGGCCCTCAGCATTCCGATGAAGCAATTTCCACATGGAATGTCGCAGTCTGGGCTGGCTCCAGAGCTCTGCTCCCAGCCCGAGTCCTCCTCCGCGCTCTCACTGCTCCCACTCGGCCCCCGCATTCTGAGGAGGCTCCTGTAACGCCCACTGGAAATGTCGTGATCTGGGTTGGCTCCAGAGCCCTGCTCCCAGCCCAAGCTTGAGCTCGAGCCCGAGCTTGAGCCTGAGTCTAAGCCTGAGCCTGAGCCTGAGCCCGAGCTTGAGCCGGAGCCCGGGTCCTCCTCTGCGCTCTCGGTGCTCCCGCTGGCTCTCAGCATTCTGAGGAGGCTTCCATAAATCCCGCTGGGAATGTCGGGGTCCGGGCTGGCTCCGGAGCTCCGCTCCCGCCGGGCGCTGCGGGTGCCCCCCGGCCCCTCGGGGTGGCTGCAGAGGGGCGTCCCCGCGATGCGCCGCGCCAGCCCGGCCGCCAGCTCCGCCGTGGCCTTCCCTTCCCACTTCGCCATGTCCTCTCCCAGCTGGAGCAGCCTCTGCCAGAGCCACTCCCTGCGCTCCGCTCCCGACAGAGCTTCCGTCCGTCTGTCCCCTCCGGGGGTGGTGGCAGCGGCAGTGACCGTCCCCCGGCTCCGGGAATTGCTGCCGGGCTCTCCCTCTTCATCCTCCCTTTTGGCAATCCAGACCGAGGGAATGCACCCGGGCTGATCCATTCCTTCCCTTGGCACATTCCCGTTCTGGAGGGCAGTGCCACTGTCCTTGTCCCGGCTCCGGGAATTGCTGCCGGGCTCTCCCTCCTCATCCTCCCTGTTCCCAGCCCGCGGTGGGAGCGGAGGCGGGGCCGGGGCCCGACGCCGAGGCCGATCCGTCCCTTCCCTGGGCACATTCCCGTTGTGGGTGGCACTGTCCTTGTTCGTGTCCCTCTCCTGGCTCCGGGAATTGCTGCCGGGCTCTCCCTCCTCATCCTCCCTGTTCCCAGCCCGCGGTGGGAGCGGGGCCCGACGCCGAGGCCGATCCGTCCCTTCCCTGGGCACATTCCCGTTGCTGGCCTGGCGTGGGACACCCGGCTTGTCCCCAGAGTCCTTCCCGAGGGCTCGGGTCCCTCTGGGGCTGTTCCCCACCTGCGGCTGCTCCTGCCGGGCTCCGCCGCTCCCCGGCCCTTTCCCGTTCACCTGCGCACACCCGGGCCCGGCTCCCGCCTCTCCCGGTATCCCGGCGTCTCTCCCGGTGCGCCTGGCTCCCGGGGAATGCCGCGTCCCGGTGTGCCCGGTTCCTGGGCAATGCCCCGTCCCGGTGTGCCCGGCTCCTGGGGAATGCCGCGTCCCGGTGTGCCCGGTTCCCGGGGAATGCCCCGTCCCGTTGTGCCCGGCTCCCGGGCAATGTCCCGTCCCGGTGTGCCCGGCTCCCGGGGAATGCCGCGTCCCGGTGTGCCCGGTTCCTGGGCAATGCCGCGTCCCGGTGTGCCCGGTTCCTGGGGAATGCCCCGTCCCGGTGTGCCCGGTTCCCGGGCAATGCCCCGTCCCGGTGTGCCCGGTTCCTGGGCAATGCCCCGTCCTGGTGTCCCCGGCTCCTGGGGAATGCCGCGTCCCGTTGTGCCCGGCTCCCGCGGAATGCCGCCTCCCGGTGTGCCCGGCTCCCGGGGAATGCCGCGTCCCGGTGTGCCCGGTTCCTGGGCAATGCCGCGTCCCGGTGTGCCCGGTTCCCGGGCAATGCCGCGTCCCGGTGTGCCTCCACAGGCAGGCCCAGCCCTGCCCGGGCTGCCGGTGCCGGGACTGGGTGGAAAACTCCTCCGGGAGAGCTCCGCGATCCGCGGCCCCGGGGGCATCCTCGGGGCGCCTCCTCCTGCAGCGGGGCAGGAAGCGGAACATGGCCCCGGAGAGCGGGACGGCAACGGCGCCTCCTCTGCTCGCCGGGGCTGCGGGCAGCGCCGAAAGCGGCCCCGGAATTCCGGCAGTCCCGGGGGTGTCCCAGGAATGTTCTCAGTATCAAGAGCGTTCCAAGGGCGTTCCAAGAATTTTTTTTTTGAGTCCCAAGGGGTGTCCAGGAAATTTTCAGAGTCCCAGAAGTGTCCTGGAAATTCCAAAAGCGGCCCGGGAATCCCGGCAGTGCCGAGGATGTCCCGGAGATGTCCCGCGGATGTCCCGAGGGTGTCCCAGGGAATTTTCTCAGTCCCAAGAGTGTCCCAAAGGTGTCCCGGGAATTTTCTCAGTCCCAAGAGTGTCCCGGGAATTCCGGCAGTTCCGGAGATGTCCCGGGGGTGTCCCGGGAATTTTCTCAGTCCCAAGGGTGTCCCGGAATTCCGGCAGTTCCGGAGATGTCCCGGGGGTGTCTCGGGAATTTTCTCAGTCCCAAAAGTGTCCCGGGAATTCCGGCAGTTCCGGAGATGTCCCGGGGATGACCCGGGAATTTTCTCAGTCCCAAAAGTGTCCCGGGAATTCCGGCAGTTCCGGAGATGTCCCGGGGATGTCCCGGGGATGACCCAAGGGTGTCCCGGGGGTGTCCCGGGAATTTTCTCAGTCCCAAGAGTGTCCCAGGAATTGTCTCAGTCCCACGATTGTCCCGGGAATGCCGTGAGCGCCGCGATGTCCCGGGATTGCCGCCAGTGCCGCGGTGTCCCTGCGGTGTCGCAGCCGCCGCCGCCCGACGGTTCCGTGCCCGGGGGAGGAAGAGGAAGTCGGGCACGAGGAGGAGGAGGAGGATGAGGAGGATGAGGAGGAAGGTGCGCGCTCTTTCCGGGGCCACCGAGGTCACCGCCCGAGCCCGTGCCCGCTCCGGTGATTCCGGGCCGCGATTCCCGATCCCAGGGAACGTCGGAGCTGCGGGAACAGCGGGACACAAATTTTAGTGAATTCAGAGAGACACAAACTTTAGTGAATTTAGAGAGACACAAACTGCAATGAATTCAGAGAGACACAAACTTTAGCGAATTCAGAGAGAGACAAACTTTAGTGAATTCAGAGAGACACAAACTTTAAGGAATTCAGAGAAACACAGACTTCAATGAATTAAGAGAAACAAACTTTAATGAATTCAGAGAGACACAAACTGTAATGAATTTAGAGACACACAAACTTTAGTGAATTCAGAGAGACACAAACTAATGAAGTCAGAGAAACAGAAACTGTAATGAAGTCAGAGAAACAGAAACTGTAGTGAATTCAGAGAGACGCAAACTTTAATGGATTCGGAGATTTTTAGAGAAGATTTTAGTTGGAGATCAGCTTTGCTGGAGTTAATTAAAATAAATAGGCAGGCCTTGATGAACTTAAGAGTAGTTAACCAATAATGGATTGTCTGTTAGCACCATGTTGGGTTAGCTGAGTTTATAATGAAGAATTAAGAAACTGATAAATAGCTTTTGACTGATAAATAGAAACGGATAAATAGAAATGGAAAAACAAATCGATAAATAGAAATTGATGAATAGAAATCGATGAATAGAAATTGATGAATAGAAATTGATGAATATAGGACAATTGTAGGAACATAAGACAAATTCCTCTGTTCTGACACCAATTGAAGACGGGAGTGGGAGTTCTACGAAGGGTTAATTTGTCGTGTTTGCATTGAAAAGGTCAGAAGGAGGAAAACTTCATTCACTTCCTCATTTTGGGACCCCTCCCCATGGAAGGGACCACGGACCCATTTCGAGGAACAAACTGCGCATGCTTAACGACTTTTGAACTAATTATCATGCTTAAGGACTTCTGAACTAATTACCGAAGTGATGAATATTTGTATTTTGGGTGTTCAGTACCCAAATATGGATAAAATGAGGGCTCTGTGATCGATCGCCTGTAAATTGCGGTGTGAATTTGGGAGCGATCCCACAATAAACCCGTATTTTCCAACTCTAAACTGTGCGAGCGTTTGTCCCTGACAGTCGGATATCGGTACGGGATCGATATCGATATCGGTATTTTTAATAAATCAGCAGAGCCGGGAGTGCCCCTCCCCCCCGGCACGGCCGCCCCTCCCCCATCCCGGCTGCGCCCCAAATTTCCCCTCCCCCCCAAAGCGCGGCTGGGACCCCCCAAAATGGGGGCAGCGACCCCCGGGATCGGGAAGGGAAAAGGAGCCCCCGGGAGAGGGCGCGTCCCGCACAACGCGGGGAAAACCCGGCCCGACGTGTCCTGACATGTCCGGACACGGCCCCACATGTCGCGACAGGGCCCCCGCGGAGCGCGACCCGGGAGGGACCGGCCCGGCCCGGCCCAACCCCGGCATCCCTCCCCGCACTACCGGGGTCCCGTTCCGATCCCGGGGTCCTCCCCGTATTCCCGGGGTCCCGTTCCCATTCTCGGGGTCCCGCTCCGATACCGGGATCCCCCCGCATTCCCGGGGTACCGTTCTCATTCCCGGGGTCCCGTTCCCATTCCCGGGGTCCCGTTCCCATTTCCGGGATCCCCCCACATTCCCAGAGTCCCGTTCCCATTCCCGGGGTCCCGTTCCCATTCCCGGGGTCCTCCCGTTCTCATTCCCGGGGTCCCGTTCCTATTCCCGGGATCCCCCCACATTCCCGAGGTCCCGCACGCATTCCCGGCGTCCCCCCACATTCCCGGACTTCCCCGTTATTCCCGGGGTCCCGCTCCGATCCCGGGATCCCCCCGCACTCTCGGGGTCCCGTTCCCATTCCGGGGGTCCCGCAGCCCCCCAAGTGTCCCGCTCATATTCCCGGGGTCCCGTTCCCATTCCTGGACGCCGCTCCCATTCCCGGGGTTCCGCCCCGATCCCGGGGTCCCCCCCCGCATTCCCGGGATTCTCCCACATTCCCGGATCCCCGCACGCACTCCCGGGACCTCGCTCCCATTCCCGGGGTCCCCCCCAATCCCGGGGTCTCGCTCGCATTCCCGGGACCCCGCAGCCCCCCGAGTGTCCCGCACGCATTCCCGGGGTCCCTCCTGCATTCCCGGGACCTCGCCCGCATTTCCTGGATCCCGCAGCCCCCCGAGTCCCCCGCATGCGTTCTCGGGATCCCCCCAAATTCCCGGGTCCCGTTCCCACTCCCGGGGTCCCGTTCCCATTCCCGGGGTCCCGCTCCCATTCCCGGATCCCGTTCCCATTCCCGGGAACCCGTTCCCACTCCCGAGGTCCCGTTCCCATTCCCGGGGTCCCGTTCCCATTCCCGGGGTCCCTCTCCCATTCCCGGGGCCCGTTCCCATTCCCGGGGTCCCGTTCCCATTCCCGGGGTCCCTCTCCCATTCCCGGGGTCCCGTTCTCATTCCCGGATCCCGTTCCCATTCCCGGGTCCCTCTCCCATTCCCGGGTCCCTCTCCCATTCCCGGGGCCCGTTCCCATTCCCGAGTGTCCCGCACACATTCCCGGGATCCTCGCACATTCCCGGAATTTCCCCTCCCATTCCCGGATCCCGCAGCCCCCCGAGTGTCCCGTACCCGCTCCGGGCTCCGCGGTCGGGCCGGGGGTCCCCGATCCCGGTCCCGGTGCAGCTCCCGATCCCGATCCCGGTCCCGGTGCCGATCCCGATCCCGGTCCCGGTCCCGATCCGGGTCCGAGTCCCCGCGGGATGGGGGCGGTCCCGGCCCCGCCCCGCCCCCGCCCCGCTGTCCCGGTTCCCGGTTCCCATTGCTCCCCGGGAATGACGGACGGATCGGGCGGGACCCGGCGGGCCGTGCCTCAGTTTCCCCTGGGAATGTGCTGCTCCAGGAATTTGGGGGATCCCAGGATTGGCGGTCTGTGCCTCAGTTTCCCCCTGGAATGTTGCAGCCCGGGAATTTGGGGGATCCCAGGATTGGAGCGGGCTGTGCCTCAGTTTCCCCAGGAATATCGCAGGAACGAACGGGAATTTGGGAGATCCCAGGATTGGGGGAGCTGTGCCTCAGTTTCCCCAGGAATATCGCAGGAACGAACGGGAGTTTGGGGGATCCCAGGATTGGAGCGGGCTGTGCCTCAGTTTCCCCAGGAATATCGCAGGAACGAACGGGAATTTGGGAGATCCCAGGATTGGAGCGGGCTGTGCCTCAGTTTCCCCAGGAATATCGCAGGAACGAACGGGAATTTGGGAGATCCCAGGATTGGGGGAGCTGTGCCTCAGTTTCCCCCGGAATGCCGCAGGAAGAAGCGGGAATTTGGGGGGATCCCAGGATGAAGGGGGTTTGTGCCTCAGTTTCTCCGGGAATTTGAGGCGGGAATTTCAGGGTGGGAATTCGGGGGATCCCGGGATGTTGGGTGGTTTGTGCCTCAGTTTCCCCCTGGAATGTGGCAGCTCTAGAAAGGAGAAGGAATTTGGGGGATCCCGGGATGTTGGGTGGTTTGTGCCTCAGTTTCCCCTGCAATACTGCAGTAAAAAGCCGGAATTTGAGGGATCCCAGGATGAAGGTGGGTGTTTGTGCCTCAGTTTCCCCAGGAATGCGGCAGCTTCAGGAAGGAGCGGGAATTCGAGGTGGGAAGTTTGGAGCGGGAATTTCGAGGATGCCAGGATGGGGGGGGGGTGTGTGTGTGTGTGTCTGTGCCTCAGTTTCCCCTGGAATGCTGCAGTAAAGAGCCGGAATTTGAGGGATCCCAGGATGAAGGTGGGTGTTTGTGCCTCAGTTTCCCCAGGAATGTGTGACTCCAGGAATTTGAGGCAGGAATTTCAGGGTGGGAATTCGGGGGATCCCAGGATGTTGGGTGGTTTGTGCCTCAGTTTTCCCCTGGAATACCGCAGTGAAGAGCCGGAATTTGAGGGATCCCAGGATGAAGGTGGGTGTTCGTGCCTCAGTTTCCCCAGGAATGCGGCAGCTTCAGGAAGGAGCGGGAATTCGAGGTGGGAATTTTGGAGCGGGAATTTCGAGGATGCCAGGATGGGGGGGGGGTGTGTGTGTGTGTGTGTCTGTGCCTCAGTTTCCCCTGGAATGCTGCAGTGAAGAGCCGGAATTTGGGGGATCCCAGGATGAGGTGGGGTTCGTGCCTCAGTTTCCCCAGGAATGTGCGACTCCAGGAATTTGGGGCGGGAATTTGGGGGATCCCAGGATGTTGGGGGTGCTGTGCCTCAGTTTCCCCAGGAATGCTGCAGTAAAGAGCCGGAATTTGGGGGATCCCAGGATGAGGTGGGGTTCGTGCCTCAGTTTCCCCAGGAATGCTGCAGGAACCAGCAGGGATTTGAGGGATCCCAGGATGAAGGTGGGGCTTGTGCCTCAGTTTCCCCCAGGAATGTGCAACTCCAGGAATTTGAGGCTGGAATTTCAGGCAGGAATTTGGGGGATCCCAATGTAAAGTAACTCATGCTTAGGCGGGAAATGTATAAAATAAAAATTGTAAAATAAATTAAACGTCTGAGGAAAATCCAGTGGGCCTCTGAGCATGGACAGCCCAGAGAAACATTGCCACTATGATATTCAATGTAAAATAATTCATACTTAGGTGTAAAATGTATAAAATAAAAATTGTAAAATGAATTCAATATCCAACGGGCCTCTGAGCACGGACAGCCCGCAGACAGATTGCCACACCGAAGTTGCTGTGATATGCAATGTAAAATAATTCATATTTAAGGGTGTAATTTGTAATGTAAAGTGACTCAGGCTTAGACGGAAAATATATAAAATAAAAAATTGTGAAATAAATTAAATATCCAACCAGCCTCTGACAACGGACAGACCACAGACAGATTGGCGCAATGGAATTACTGTAATATGTGATGTAAAATAATTCATACTTATGGATGTGATATATAATGTGAAATAATTCATACTTATGGATGTGATATATAATGTGAAATAATTCATGCTTATGGATGTGATATATAATGTGAAATAATTCATGCTTATGGATGTAATATATAATGTGAAATAATTCATACTTATGGATGTAATATATAATGTGAAATAATTCATACTTATGGATGTGATATATAATGTGAAATAATTCATACTTATGGATGTAATATATAATGTGAAATAATTCATGCTTAGGCGGGAAATGTACAAAATAAAAATGGTAAAATAAAGTAAATAGCCAATGGGCCTCTGAGCATGGATAGCCCAGAGACGCTGGAATCACAAAACTTGGCGGCAGCAGGAGGAAAATTCTTTATTTAATAATGAAAGGACGTGGCTGGAGCAGGGATGCGCTTCCCATGGAACACCCCGGGGTGACCAGAACCTGATAAATCCCATCCATCGAGATAAGCGGAGTCCCCAAGGAACACAAATCTGAACACTGAAGCCATTTATTATAATGAACAATAGTTTTTGAGAAATAAAGGAATTAAAAGACACTTAAAAGTATATCAAGGGAATCGCAGAAGTTAATAAATAACCTAAAATACACTATTAGGAAGAACTTTAATCAGATATCTAGATACATTAATAAATAATCTAAAATACACTCACAGAAGAAACTTTGGAATTAGAATATTTGAAGAAACAGAAGTGGAAGCCAATAAGTTAAAGTGACCTGCCAAGCCGTTAGGATCAAGCCAAGTACAACAGTAACTTCAGCCAAGCCATGGAAAAACATACCAAAGATAACAGGAAGAAGTCCAAATTAGGAAAAGCTTAAAATTCAACTAAGGAAGACCAAGAATTCCCGGAGGACTCCGCCTGCCTATGAATATGCATGTAATAAATGATGTAATCCTTGTTTAAAATTGTATAAAAAACCCGCTTTTGCTGTGCATAGCTCAGAAATCCATTTTGTGATTTCTCCGACGCGTCGCAATAAAATACCTCCTGCTTATCTGACTTAGACTGAGTCTCTTAAGCAGATATTCTTGCCTTTTGGGGCAAAATTCGGCATCAGGATTCACCCAGAGCCGATCCCAGGCTCGATGCTGTCCCTTTGCCTGGGGGTTTTCAGAACTGAATTTGGGTTTTGAGAACCGAATTTTTAGTCACAAATATAAAACCTTCCACATTTATTTATTTGGATTTCTTGTTGATAATTTATAACATGAACAGAGGGAGATTTGATGCGATAGAGGCCGGGTCTGGGTTCAGCCAGTGCTGATCTCGTGTTTGACACTGTCTCTTTGGCTGGGGGTTTTGAGAACCAAAATTTTTAGTCACAAAATAAAATCTTTCACGTTTATTAATTTGGATTTCTGTTGATAATTTATTACATGATCAGAGGGGGATCCGGTGCAATGGAGGCTGGATCTGGGTTCACCCAGAGCCGATCCCGGGCTCCACGCTGTCCCTTTGGCTGTTTTTGAGAACTGAAGTTTTAGTCATGAAAATAAAATCTTTCACATTTATTAATTTGGGTTTCTTGTTGATAATTTATAACATGAACAGAGGGGATTTGATGCGATGGAGGCCGGATCTGTGTTCACCCAGTGCCGATCCCAGGCTCGACGCTGTCTCTTTGATTTTGACTTTTGAGAACTGAATTTTTAGTCACCAAAATAAAATCTTTCGCATTTATTAATTTGGATTTCTCGTTGATAATTTATAACATGAACAGAGGGGATTTGATGCGATGGAGGCCGGATCTGTGTTCACCCAGTGCCGATCCCAGGCTCCACGCTGTCCCTTTGGCTGGGGATTTTCAGAACTGAATTTGGGTTTTGAGAACCGAATTTTTAGTCATGAAAATAAAATCTTTTGCACTTATTAAATTGGCTTTCTGATTGCTAATTTATAGCATGAACAGAGGGATATCCAATGTGATAGAGGTCAGATCAGGGTTCACCCAGTGCTGACCCCGTGCTCGACGCTGTCTCTTTGATTTTGACTTTTGAGAACTGAAGTTTTAGTCACCAAACTAAAATCTTTCGCATTTGTTAATTCGGATTTCTCGTTGATAATTTATAACATGGACAGAGGGGATCCCATGCAATAGAGGCCAGATCTGGGTTCACCCAGAGCTGATCCCAGGCTCCACGCTGTCCCTTTGGCTGTTTTTGAGAACTGAATATTTAGTCATGAAAATAAAATCTTTCACATTTATTAATTTGGATTTCTTGTTGATAATTTATAACATGAACAGAGGGGCATTCAATGTGATAGAGGCCGGATCTGTGTTCACCCAGGGCTGATCCCAACGCTGTCCCTTTGGCTGTTGGTTTTCAGAACTGAATTTTTAGTCACAAAATGAAAATCGTTTGCATTTATTAATTTGGATTTCTGACTGATCATTTATCACATGGACAGAGGGGATCCCATGCAATAGAGGCCAGATCTGGGTTCACCCAGAGCCGATCCCAGGCTCCACGCTGTCCCTTTGGCTGTTTTAAAGAACTGAATTTTTAGTCAAGAAAATAAAATCTTTCACATTTATTTATTTGGATTTCTTGTTGATAATTTATAACATGAACAGAGGGGATTTGATGCGATGGAGGCCGGATCTGTGTTCACCCAGCAACAATCTCGACGCTGTCCCTTTGGCTGTGGGTTTTTAGAATCAAGTTTGGGTTTTGAGAACTGAAATTTTAGTCACGAAAATAAAATCTTTCGCATTTATTAATTTGGGTTTCTCGTTGATCATTTATGACGTGAACAGAGGGAGATCCGATCTGACAAGAGGATCCAGGAGCACCCAGCGCCCATTCCTGGCTCGGTGCTGTTCCTTTGGCTGTGGTGGCTTTGAGCTTCTGGGCTTTGGGTTTTGTATCTTTTTAGTCACAAAAATAAAATCTTCCTAATTTATTAATTCAGATTTTTCTAATTAATTCATTAATTCAGATTTCTGGCTGATCATTTATAACACCCAGGAATGTGGCAGCTCTGGGAAGGAGAAGGAATTTGGGGTGGGAATTTGGAGGGGGGCATGGGGGTCATGAATGGATCGGATTCGTGCCAGCTAAATTGTAACTATATCAATAATTTACAATATTAAAATATATATTAATATATATTAGTATATCTATTAATATAAGTATTTTTATCTATATTATCTATAGATAAAACGATTCTATATTATATATAATATAGATATAGTTATATATGGATATATATATTATACATATAAGAAAAATATATATTTATTTCCAAAATATATTGTAATATATTATATATAAATACTTTTTTGTTATTGCTTGTTATAAAGTAGAAAATAAAAAGTAGATGTGATTAGTGTGATAAATGGACATGATTTATGCTGAGTAAATTGTAACTATATCAATATTTTAGAAAATAAAAAAATATATATGTATATAATTATTTACATAGAATAGATATTTTATAAATATTACATTTATTTTATATATGGATTAAAATATACATTATGTATAATAGAATTATAGAGATATATCTAATATATATTAGAAAAATAATATATAATAATATGATATGATATGATATGATATGATATGATATGATATGATATGATATGATATGATATAATATAATATAATATAATATAATATAATATAATATAATATAATATAATATAATATAATATAATATAATATAATATAATATAATATAATATAATATAATATAATATAATATAATATAATATAATATAATATAATATAATATAATATAATATAATATAATATATACATTTTTCTTTTATTACTTTTAATAAAATCACAAATGTTTTATGTGAAAATCAGGACACACGTGGAATGCTGGGATAAACAAGATCCCAATTCTGATCCTGGCCTTGGGACGGACAAAGTCGGGACGATTCCAGGTTTGGAATCCAAGCTGCGATTCTATCTATGAATTAATGAGGATAATTGGAGCATAATTGTTTAATTACGTAACTCAGAGCTCAGTGCGCATGCGCAGATTTAAAGGTTATCCAGGGGGCAGCGAGGGAGAGGCGGGGAGAGCCCAAAAATCCAGGAGCCTCAAATATCCAAGAGCCCCAAAAATCCAGGAGCCCCAAATATCCAAGAGCCCCAAAAATCCAGGAGCCCCAAAATCCAGGAGCCCCAAATATCCAAGAGCCCCAAAAATCCAGGATCCCCAAAATCCAGGAGTCTCAAATTTTAGAGCCCCCAAAATCTGGGATCCCCAAACTCCATGGCCCTAAAATCCAGGAGCCCTAAAATTCAGAGCCCCAGAAATCCAGGAGCCCCAAAATCCAGGGCCCCAAAATCCGGGGTCCCCTAAAATCCAGGATGTAGGAATGGATCCCCAAAATCCAGAACCCCAAAAATCCAGGAGCCCCCAAATCCAGGAGTCCCCCAAATCCAGGATCCCCAAAATCTGGGAGCCCCAAAATCCAGGACCCCCAAAAGTTCAGGGTTCAGGAATGGACCCCAAAAATCCAGGATTCCCAAAATCCAGGATCCTCAAAAATCCAGGGTGCAGTAATGGAACCCAAACTCCAGGATCCTCAAAAATCCAGGAGCCCCAAAAATCCAGGAGCCCCAAAATCCGGGATCCCCAAAATCCGGGATCCCCAAAATCCAGTGCCCCAAAAATCCAGGAGCCCCAAAAATCCAGGAGCCCCAAATCCAGCATCCCCCCAAAACCCAGTTGCCCCAAAATCCAGAAGCCCCCAAAAACCAGAGCCCTAAAATCCAGGAGCCCAAAATCCAGGAGCCACAAAATCCAGAGCCCCAAAATCTGGGATCTCCATAAGTCCGGGGTGCAGGAATGGGCCCCCAAAATCCGGGATCCCCAAAAATCCAGGAGCCCCAAAAACCCAGGAGCCCCAAAATCCAGCATCCCTCCAAAATCCAGGGAGAAGGAATGGATCCCACAAAATCCACGAGCCCCCAAAATCCAGGACACCCGAAAATCCAGGAGCTCCCAAAATCCAGAATGTAGGAATGGATCCCCAAAATCCAGTACCCCTAAAAATCCAGGATCTCCAAAAATCCAAGAGCCCCAGAAATCCAGGATCTCCAAAATCCAGGATGCAGGAATGGACCCCCAAAATCCAGGATCCCCAAAAGTCCAGGATCTCCAAAATCCAGCATCCCCCCAAAATCCAGGGTGCAGGAACGGACCCTGTAAAATCCAGGACTCCCAAAAATCCAAGTGCTCTGAAAAAGGAAGGAGCCCCAAAATCCAGGATGCAGGAATGGACCCCAAAATCCAGGATCCCCAAAAGTCCAGTACCCTCAAAAATGCAGGAGCCCCAAAAATCCAAGATGCAGAAAAGGAAGAGAACAAAAGGATAAATCACTCAATATATATTACATAAATATTATGTTATACCATATTATATTATGTTATGATGTTATGTTAATGCTGTATTATATATAGTAAATCATTTATTTCAGATATAGCATATTATATATTATATAAATTGTATACCATACGCATAGTATATAATGTATTATATAAATAGTAAGTTCTTTATATAATATATTGTAGATTTTTCATAGCATGTAATTTACATAGTATATTATAGATTATATACATAGCATATTATATATACAGTAAATTATATATCTAGTATAAAAATATATATTATAGTATATCATATATAAAAATATACTATATTATATATAGTATATACTTTGCATTGTATATTATATTGTATTTATGATATATACCATATTGTATACAGCATATTATATATTATAGATATAGCATTTAACAGATATAATATAGATATTGCATAATATATTATTTATTTACTTTATAATATTAAGTATATTATTATATATTTATATTTATATAATGTATTATATTATATTATATTATGTTATGTTATGTTATGTTATGTTATGTTATGTTATATTATATTATATTATATTATATTATATTATATTATATTATATTATATTATATTATATTATATTATATTATATTATATTATATTATATTATATTATATATATTAGCACATATTATATTAGCACATATATCTTCATATTATGTATTATATATAATATACACGATATTTTATATCGCTAAATATAATATATATTATAGATATGGTATATTACATCTGTAATATATGATACATATAGTGTATTATATATTATTTATATACTATATTAGATATATATGCTACGTATAGAGTATTTTACGTATTTAGCATATTACACATTTTAATAATATAATATAATATAATATAATATAATATAATATAATATAATATAATATAATATAATATAATATAATATAATATAATATAATATAATATAATATAATATAATATAATATAATATAATATAATATAATATAATATAATATAATATAATATAATATAATATAATATAATATAATATAATATAATATAATATAATATAATATAATATAATATAATATTGTAATGTAATGCAATGTAATGCAATGCAATGCAATATATCATATCATATCATATGTGACATTATATTATTTTATCTTTTATTTATTATATATTATATTATAGTGACATACATTTCAAGAATCGAAAATAAGAGGAATATTTACAGGAAATTATTGATGAGTGTCTATTAGCATACTGCATATAAATTATGTGTGAAATGCCCATGATCTGATTGGCTCTTGGCAAATATTAAATTAAGAATTAAAATTAATAAAAATTAATTAGTCCTATATAGTAATTAGAATGAATACACTATTTGTTATGTTGCGACGTTATGCTGTATTAATCTCATTTAATTAGCGCTGTAATAATCTCTTTTAAGCGGTGTGGTAAATTCAGTTTTTAGGCCGTAAAATAGCACTAAAATAGGAACTTGTGATGTCAAATACTTTCTGTAGCTAACAGAAAGTTTAAAAAGATAACCCAGAAATTCTTCACATTCGCACAGAGATAAGAGCAGCAGCCACCAAGGTCCCGAGACAAGGATTTATTTTCTCCTTGGATTTATTTTCTCCTTGGATTTATTTTCTCCTTGAATTTATTTTCTCCTTATCAGGAACTCCCAGACCTGGAGGAACAAAAGGTTCATTTACAAATTGGGTGAGGAGGAAGCTGAAGTTCAGCACAAACGCCCTGAGTTAAAAAAAATAATGTTTAAATCGTGTAGAAATGTATAAATACGCAATAAATTATTGCTATTCAAGGGTAATCCTTGGTTAGCAAAGATGTAAAAATCCTTTTTTGGCCGAGTCCCAGGCACCCGAAAATCCAGAATTCTTTGCTTTTTATTGTTTCCTATTTTAAAGTCAATTTTAAAATAAAAAATTTTTTATTGTTTCATATTTTAAAGTAAATTCTAAAGTAAAAAACTTCTTATTGTTTCGTATTTGGAAATACATTTTAAAGTAAAAAACTTTTTATTGTTTCCCATTTTAAAGTAAATTTTAAAGTAAAAAACTTTATATTGTTTTGTATTCTAAAGTAAATTTTAAAGTGAATTCTTTACTTTCCATTGTTTTATTGTTTATTTATATTGTTGTGTTATACTTTTAATATTCCGAATATCCTAATTTTTATTACTAATTTATTACCATTTTTATTACTATTTTATTACTGATTTATTACCATTTTTACTACTATTTGGTTACTACTTTATTACTATTTTATTACTATTTTCATTACTAATTTTTTACTATTTTATCACCATTTTACTACTATTTTATTACTATTTTATTAACATTTTATTACTATTTTATTACTATTTTAATAACACTTATTACTATTTTATTACTATTATGTTACTATTTTAATATCATTTTTATTACTATTTTATTACCATTTTGTTACTATTTTATTACTATTTCATTGCTATTTTATTACCATTTTTATTACTATTTTA